>NC_089586.1:89627124-89927124 GCF_019320115.1 Miscanthus floridulus
ATCGATGAGCTCCCAAGTCTCATTTTCCTTGATCGCTTTCATCTCCTCCAGCATCGCCCACCGCCAGTTTCCATCGCGCTCTGCCAGCGCGAATGTGGGTGGTTCCTCTGCACTGACAAGCAATAGCTCTTGGTCATTGAGCAGCCGACCAGCCAGTCCTGAGGCCCCTATGCCACCGACGATGTCATCCAGCCTGCGGAACCGTACCTCCTCACCTTCGTGGAAGGCATCCACGAACTCAGTGATGTCACTTGGAGGTGAGGCGAACTCGATCGGCATTGATGGAGTTCCCTGTTCCACCAGAGTGCTCGGCATAGCACCTAGAGTGCTTGGCACCCTGGTTGTAGTGTTTCGCACTACTTCTGGACAGCTCGTCACTACTCCTGCAGTGCTCGGCACCACTATAGGAGTGCTCAGCCTCAGTCTTGGAGTGGTCGGCACCACTGCAAGACCTCTTGGCTCCGCTACGGGAGTGCTCGACACCCGTCCTGGACTGGTCGCCACCACTGTAGGACCGGCATCCCTCCCGAAGTGCTCGACACTGCCCCAGGAGTGCTCGGCTCTGCCGCTGGAGTGCTCGGCACTCCTTCCGGAGTGCTCGGCACCTCTTCTCCAGCATCTCTACCACCGTGGATGACCAAGTGCTCGACGATGAAGGTGCTGATGAAGCCGCCAGCTTCCCCCGTGCTCGGACTGTTCCAGTCCCAAGCCGCCTTCTCATCGAACACGACGTCGTGCTAGACAAGCACCTTGTGTCCGCGTGGGTCGTAGAGCCGGTACGCCTTGGTACCCTCCACGTAGCCTAGGAACACCATCGGTGTGCTCCTGTCCTCTAGCTTGGTGAGGATCGACTTCATCTTCCTGACGTGGCCGATGCAGCCGAATATCCGGAGGAAGGACACGCTCGGCTTTCACCCATACCAAGCTTCAAACGGCGTTTTGCTCGTCAGGGCCTTGGTCGGAGCGCGGTTGAGGATGAACACTGCCGTGGTCACTGCCTCACCCTAGAACCTTGCCGGCATGCCTTTGGCCTTCATCATGGATCGAGCCATGCCGACCACCGTCTGGTTCCGCCTCTCCACCACGTTATTCTATTGTGGCGAGTACGGCACGGTGTGGTGTCACACCACACCCTGATCCATGCGGTACGCAGTGAACTCTACCGAAGTGAATTCACCGCTACGATCAGTCCTTAGCACATGGAGCTTCTTGCCGCTCTCAGCCTCCGCGCGCATCTTGAACTTTTTGATCATCGCCGCCGCTTCGTCCTTGCTCGTTAGGAGTTGCAGCCACATATAGCGACTGCAATCATCCATGAGCAGAAGGAAGTACCGCTGATCACCGTTTGTGGCTGGTGTGATCGGCTCGCAGAGGTCGCCGTGGATGAGCTCGAGAGCATCCTTCGCCTGATACTTGGCCGCCTTTGGGAACGGTAGCCTCCTCTGCTTCCCAGCCAGGCAGCTGTCACACAGCTCGCCTCCTTGCTTGATGTGGGGTAGCCGTCGGACCATCTTCTTTAGCCGACCAAGTACGTCAAAGCTGAGATGTCCGAACCGGGCATGCCACAGCCATGGTTCCTCGGTGTGCCTTGTCGCCAGGCACACCGGTTGCTCTACCTTCAGGTAGAATAGATACAACCAGTTCAAGGACCTCTTCACCTTGGCGAGAAGTCGCTGCTCCGGGTCCCTGATCCTAAGGACTCCGTCCTTAATCAGTACCTCGCTACTGCGCTCATCCACCTGACCAATGCTGATGATGCTTGAACGCAACTGCGAAATGTAATATACATCCGTTAGCACATGGTGCTCTCCGTTCTGACACTTGAAGATGATGGTGCCGTGCCCTTGGATTGCCACCCTTGAGCCATCACCAAACTTCAGCGTACCGGTAACATTGTCGTCGAGCTCGGAGAAGGCTGCCTTAGAGCCCGTCATGTGGTTACTGGCACCAGATTCTAGATACCACCGTTGCTCCTAGTCAACACCCACACGTCCGAGGTGGACTTGGGCGCTTGGTTCGTCGAGGTTGACAGCCTTCAGGGCCTTCCTAGGTCCTTCCACCGTCGTCGCCTCTTCCTTCTCCTCGGCCTCAACGTCGTGCAGTGCACAGAACGTCACCATCAGGATAGTGGCCTCATCATCATCATCATCAGCTTATGCCAGATGAGTCTCAGTCTTCTTCTCCTGCTTGCGATTTGGGCACTCCCATGCCCAATGGCCCATCTTTCCGCAACGCCGGCAGGTGTTGGGGTTGACCTGCTTCTTCTTCTCCAAAGAAGCCTTGCCGCGGCATTTGCCATCGCCACCGCGGCTGGAGGAGGCCACCCCGGAGTTCCTCCGAGCAGCCCACTCCTCCTCTGTCAGCAGCAGTTTGTCGCTGTCCTTCGTTGCTGTTGCCTGCTCCATGCGCTCATCCACCGCCCGCAGACGGCCTGTCACATCCTCAATGGTGAGGGTAGACAAGTCCAACATCGTCTCTATGGAGAGAGCAATCTGGATGTACTTTACCGACACGGAGTGCAGGTACTTGGAGATCACCTCCTCTTCATCGATGGTGACACAGTGGCTCTTCAGCTTGCTGATGAGCGTCTGCAGGCGGAGGGAGAAGTCCTCCACCGTTTCACCATCCTTGAACTTGAGGTTGGCGTACTCCTGCTTCAGAAGCTGGGTCGTCACCTTCTTTGCGCGGTCGGAACCGACGCGCATCACCGCAATAGCCTCCCACGCCTCCTTAGCAGAGCTCTTCACCCCCAACGGCTCCCTATACTCTGCCGGTATAGTAGCGAGGATAGCCTCCAACGCTGACATGCCATCTTCCTCATTGTCGGTGCCCTTGTCAACAACATTCCAGTGTTGTCGGGCTCTGAGCTTGACTTTCATAGTCACCGACCACTCTCCATAGTTGGTGCGAGTCAGCATCAGCCAACTGGTGCCGCTGACCTCCCGTACCGTGCGAACAACGACCTCCTACCGTGGTTGGGCAGCCACAGCAGTGCCACTGCTGTCGCTCATCTCCGAACCGTTCGTCACCGCCAGCGGTTAATCCGGCGACGGTGCTTGTACGGCTCTGATACCACTTGTTAGCCCTCATGATCACCGGCTTAGGTGAGTCGACCACTCTCCAGTCTTACCGACCAGGACCGAGCACGACAGGCGCTGTCCGACCACACACACTATGGTCAGAGGTAGAAGAAGAGGGATAACAGAGCATACACACAGCCAGAGACACCAGCGTTGGCCGGAGCCCTGTATAGAAGATGACAAATCTGAACTCTCTTTACTGAGTTACAGTGGCAAACTATTTATACAACTCTATCCTGTCTAGTCCTAGTACAGCTGTCATGCTGCTACAGCTACTAGATAACACAGCAGGACTGACTCTGGCGCCTACCTCTGCATGTGGCTACAATCCGGCAGGTGAGCCGTTCGGCGTCTGCCTCTACAGCGGCTACGGTACCATAGCAGGGAGCCTTTTCGGCATCGTCTTCCCTTGCTGTATGAAAACAATAGATTATCTAACAACTCTCTCCTCGTCCGCTGGCGTGGTTGTGGCTGGAGCTGATGTGGGTGTGGAGCTGGAGCCGGTGACATCTCCCCGGACTTGAACTAGTTCGACCTTGGTCCCAAGCTGGTGCGCGAGAAAACTGCTGCTTGATCGCGCGATCTCGTCTTCCGAAGTTGCTGAGTGTCGAAGAAGAATTCAACCAGTGAATCAGCAACTGGGGCACCATCTTGTCGTGGACATGGTGAAGACGACGATCCAGGACAGCATCAGGGACCTGCAACTCATTAATGACATCAGGTAGAACAAGACTCACCGTGTGAGAAGAGGGCAAATAACTACTAAGATTACATGTGTATGCACTTTTGTAATAGATCTCGGATGTTTCAGAGTTTATAGTTCAGCAATAAATTATAATGGTTCAGTTGGATGTGCTTGTTGATTTTTTCTTTTTTTCTTTTATGGGCGATTTCCCAATTTTGTATTTATTTTTGCTTTAGTTGCAGGCTTATTAAATTATACATGTTTTGTTTTTCTTTTTTAGCTAGTTGATTACACATGCTTCCAAATAAGAAGGTCAGATGTGGTTCTGCCTCAGTGTGGTTTTGGTGGATGCTAGGGATTAACCAGTTCCACGCGTGTGGGTCTGTGGGATAGTACCCGACTATCCGTGTATATATATCCAAACAAAGCATTAGCTAGTTAAAGCATCTCCAAGAGGTCCTTGACTATCTTAGCTGGTTTTAGAGTTTTAAGAAGCTAACCATTAGTTGTTTTTTTCTTTTGAAAAGAAGCTAACTATTAGCGAATAAAATCAATATAGACCTCTATTTTTACCTTTCTGCGATGTTTTCTAATAGTTAGCTTCTTAAGACTCTAAAACTAGATGGGAGGAGGATGGGGGCGAAAAACACAAGGAATTAATGAACTATCCAGGCAGATTACATGCATAGAGTGCAAACACATATTTGAGAGTTGAATGGGAGATTTATCTTAGGAGTTGCTTTGCAAAGCTGTTAGAAATGCCTTAAAAAACAAATTAGAAAGTTGTTTTAAGGCGCTTTTAAATATGATCCGGCAGAGCAGTAAAAAACGCCTAAAATGTGCACTGTACACCGCAGTAGTGCAGTCAAAGACGTACACTTGTTTTCCCCCCCGAGGAATAAGACGGTCATTTCCATCTTAAAAGAAGAAACAAAAAGGAAAACCCATATCACTCGGCCCCATCTATTCCATACGGAAACGGCAACCACCATGATCTGCACAGTGCATACCACCGCGCGCCGACCGGCGACCGGTGCTGTGCAGGTACCCAACCCACCCACCCCCAGCACCATGAGATGCACGCACACACTGACACACGCGCATGACATACAAGTCAGAGCTTGGAGTAGAGCTGCGGCGTGCGCCACTTGAAGAACTTGCCGGTGGGCAGGTGCTGGGGCGGGAGCAGCGCGAGCCCCGCGGCGACGCGTCCGGCCTCCTCGGCGGTGCGCTTGCCGAGTCCCCGCGTCATGTCGGTGCGCGTGAACCCGGGGCAGAAGCAGTTGACGCTCACCCCGCGCCCCGCCAGCCGCGACGCCAGCAGGCGGGAGTAGGCGTTGAGGGCCAGCTTGGACACGGCGTAGTCCGTCCACACCTCGGGCCACCCGCGCCCGCGCCAGGTGCCGTCCGCCACCTGCGCCAGGAACCGCGACGCCATCCCCTCGATGTTGCCCTCTGTCAGCGCCGCCTCGTCCAGGAGCATGCGCCGCAGCTGAGGGTCCTTCACCTTCTGCATGCCACAATCAAATCAAATGGCATTATTAGGAATTCCTCTGAAACCGACATCAGATCGAATGCCACTAACTCGCTGCACTGATATGTCTGCAGTCTGCGTGCGTTAGACTGGCATGCATGCCGGTGTAGCGTTCGATCATGTGGCTTGTTGGAGGTTGGCTCAGACATGTCATGGCTTGTGAGTTTCGACAGTTCATACATGGTGTGGAGTGTGAACGACACAGCACACTGTACACCGGGCACAGGGGCATCGGGCAGTTCTGAAGTGCTGGTATGGTATCATGTGCCAATGCCCCTGCATGGCAACGGCAAATCAAGTGGCGCTGTCTCTGCGATAGAGCGTTCAAACATTGTAGTCCATGCCTCTGAACAGAATGAGCCCATTGACAGCAGGCTACTTGCACCCTTAAGCAGCCTGCTGCTTGGAGTATTCAGAAAATCTCAATGGATTGAGTGATTGACTGATTTGATCGGCCAGAAATAAACTAAGGTCAAGTCAACACAGACATGTGCCATCATTAATCTCTGCTACTGCCGGTGTATAGTTTCAACTGACCTGACATACAACTACAAGCATCAGACTGAAGATATATCGTTTGACAGCAGCAACTTACGTTGAGAAGACCAAGCTGGGAGCTGATGTTTAGGATGCGGCTGGTGGTGGTGGGCGAGCGGCGGAAGAGTGGCAGCAGCGCCTCGGTGAGCATCTTGGCCCCGTAGAAGTTGGTCCGGAGGACCGTCTCCGCGTGCTCCACGGAGTTGGTGTCCATCTCGTTGAACGACACCCCAGCATTGTTCACCTGCAACCAACAAAACAGCGTGCAAAATCAGCCTCAGATTTCAGAATGAAGTACACCACCATCTATAGCTTCTCTCTATATATATACACATACTGTATGCGATAGTGGGAGCAGTTCGTGAGGCTGGCGTAAAATAGAAACCTGCGCGTCCGTCCTTTGCTTGTTTTGCTCGCTTGTGCGTTTGCGGTAGCTACTTTTTATACAACTTAGCGTGTGGCATGAGGTTCTTAAACTACGTTTTACTAATCCTAGTAGTTCATTGTTACTTGAACCGAATTCAGTGGCTTGTGCATATATATGCATATAATAAGCATGGAGGATCTCCGATCAAATGTGGGCGACTTGACTTCAATTCCAAACGACCGTACACAGAATATTTTTGTGATTTCTGCTGTGAGTTTTCTATGCTATGGCTGAATTGAAATGCTTGAATTCCAAGTAGACTGTGTACCTACTTATGTATCTCAGAAGTTTGACATCACCACCGGAAACATTTGACACGTTATTAATTAGGGCATAATAATAATAATAATAATAATAATAATAATAATAATAATAATAATAATAATAATAATAATAATAATAATAATAATAATAATAATAATAATAATAAAACTTGAGCATCTAATATAATACTCCGGTCGCAAGAGATGACCGAAGAGCTAGCGAGCTCAACGGATTAATTGGAGGACCGGGTATAAGGCTGCTAGCGAGGTTATCCTAAATTAATTTAGTGAGGATGGTGATTTTGAAGTCTATATAGCCAAAGGGTCTCTAGCCTAGTGGTTAGAGCACCTGAATAGCATCCAGCAGGTCTGGGTTCGACTCTCCGTGAAAACAAATTTAAATAGGTCTAAAATTAAAAAAAATAAAAAAAATAGGTTGAGGTTTCCCCTGCTGACTTTGGTAAAAAAAAATATATCTTATGAATCGATGAGTGTGAGCTGCGGACTAGGTTCATGCGCGTCGACTCAAATTAGTCGCGGCCGGGCTACACGGCGAAATGGTAAGGTCATCACTGCGCATAACGACGACTACCATGACCTTGTACGTATACTCCACCGACTGGACGTACTCCTGACGACATTGGCTTTGAACTTAATTGTGTGTGCGTGAGCATGACTTGTTCAATGTTCAGGCAAGACCGGATGTGTAATAAAAGAGTGGTGACGGACTGGCGGTGGTAGACCACTACCGGTACCACGTTTGCCAAGCTAGCTTGCCGCAAACAAAAATATATATAGGTACATTTGACTTTATATAAGTCCTAGTGACATTGGGTTCATATGACAAAGAAAATGGCACATGACTATTTTTTTTCGTGTTCTTCTTATATTTATATACGGAGTATAAGCATCCACAGTACACACAGTGTTTTGCTGTGAACCTTTGACATGCACGAAAAATAAAGGATACATGGGGCTTCAATCGACGGCACGCCACAGTGTCGCGCTCCCACATCCACTCGGCCTGTTCGGGTGGCTGGTTCGTATCGTTGCTGGTTCGTGAAGAAGTACTGCTGGCTGGTTTGTGTGAGAGAAAAATACTGTTCTGACTGGAAATTTACCTATCTGTACCTTGAGAAGTCAAACCCTACTAACGGCCCAGGATGGCAACGGGGATGTACTCGTCGGGTATCGCTGGAACGTTCTCTTCCCCGCTACGAAGAATTCATCCCATCTCCGTCCCCGTTAACTGTCTCGGGTATAGATTCTTGCCCATCCCCATATCCGTCGGGCATCGGTCGGGTAACAGATACCCGACGGGTACTGCATACCCGATAAACAAGGACACTTGGGGTCGCAGCTTTGCAATCGAAGACGTTTCTTCTTCACCCAGGTATAAGTGTCGGAGTCTCGGAGATGCCAAGGAAAATGAGCGAGGTTACGAGGAGGACGAGCAAAGGTGGCAGAGAGACCGAACTGAGGAAGCGAGGGGCACGAGCGCTCGTGAGGCAGGCATGCTTGTGCTGCTGGTGGAGATGGTGAGGAAAAATTGAACTAGGGTTCCTAGAATACACAAACTATATATATGATTGTTCAGATTTGGACCAAAATACCTATGTTGAGTTTCTTTGGGCCTAATACTCGCATGACAACTCAAATAGTCGGGTTTCTCAACGGGTAACGGGAATGGGTAAACATGGAACGTTCCCGTACCCGCTATACTGCCCATTTAGATACCCGCAAGTAAAGATATGATCTCATTCTCATTCTCTAATGGATCAAATACCCGTCGGGTATCGGGTATCGCCCCGTTGCCATCTTTACTAACGGCAAAGCGAATCGAAAGGCCAAAAAGGAGACGCCCGAAACCCGAGGAAATTAAGGCTCACGGCTCACCAGGATGTCGAGGCCGCCGAGCTCGTCGCGCACCCACGACGCGAACGCGGCGACGGAGGCCGGGTCGGCGACGTCGAGGCGGCGGAACCGCACGGCGCCGCGGAGTCCCCTGGCGCGGAGCGCGGCCGCGGCGGCCTCCCCGCGCGCCTCGTCCCGCGCCGTGACCACCACGCACAGGCCCTGCTCCGCCAGGCGCGCCGCCAGCGCGTGCCCGATGCCGCGGTTCGCGCCCGTCACCACCGCCACCGTCTCCCCCGTCCACCACGCCGCCGCCCTGCTGCATGCATGCCGCGCAGCGCAACAGATCAGGAATGAACTCTCGAGGAGCTGATCGAAGGCCGAAGCTAGCTAATGCTGGTTACACAACGAGATAGCACTACTCACTTGAGCGGTGGCGTCTCCTTGTCCTTTGAGGCGACGCAGTCCATCGACGACGACGATGACGGCATCGATCGAGCTGGTGGTTACCGCCGCCGCCTGATCTCCGTTCCAACGGGAGCTGGGGCTTGGAAAGTTGGAGTGAAGGAAGCGAACGAGATGGAGCAAGTTCTCTCGGGAGCTAAGCTAAGCTAGCTAGTTGCAAGTGATGGAAATGGAAGGGACAAGCAAGTGGCCAGCCAAGGGAGCGTTTATATACAGGGACGGGACGGCCGGACGGCTTGTGAAACCAAAGCTGATGGAGAGCAAGCGGAGGTGGAGGTGGAGCGGAGGCCAGTGGCTGGCCAGTGGGGCATGCCCATCTCAGACGAGATGCGGCACAGGTAGCCACGTCTGAAAGCGAAGGGATACCAGAGTGCTAGCTGCTCCTCCGTTGTGCACTTGTACAGACAGCTTCTGACAATTATTCGTGTGTGATTGACAAAACGGAGGTACGCGCTTTATTAACGCATATTAACGCAATGTGCTGTGCGTGAGTACTGTCTAGTGCTAGTAGGTGCCCCTCCTAGGCGACAAGTCAAACCGTTTATCCTTGAACTAAATTTATATTGAAAATATTAATATTTATAATACAAAATAAGCACCATTAAATTAGTTGTGAAATATATTTATTTATAGACATAAATGCTAATACTATTTACTATAAACTCTGTCAAATTTAAGTTAGTTTAACCAGCACGGATTCCATAATCACATTCTTATGTGGACGGATGGAGTACAAATTAATTTTGTTATGGCAGCCTCAACCCTTAAAACAATGAATGATTTTTTGTAGCTATCACATCAAAAAGTCATTTTCTAAAAACTCTGATATAGAGTTCGTAGTTATCACTCTTATCTTTCTCTCTCTCTTTCTTTTTTTCCTTCCGTTCTCTCTCCCACTCTCCAGCAACCAGACGCCGGCGATATGATGTACTAGCTCATGGGCGAGTGGCAACGCGGTGCGCGGGGGTCAGCGCGGCAAAGCAGCAACCCGAGTGGTCAAGCGAAACATGACGGCACGGCACTGGTGGTCGAGCGCGGCGGCGCGACACGAAGGGGTGAGCATGGCAGCAGTGGCATGGCACGAGCAGTCGAGCACGGCTGGGCGCACGAGTAGCACAGAGAGGGCGATCAAGCGCAGCGCGTGGGACGTGACCCTAACGACATATCGACGCGCATCGCTGCAGCAGTTCTAGGTCCTACCTACAAAGAAAGTGTTGGTTGTTTCCTGCCAACACGAAAAGCCCTTTTGGACAGAGGATTAATACTACAATCCCTTTGAAACAAAGGATTAACCCTTATGAAATTCCATCAGATTCCTATGGGGTGTATAAAATATTAAAATCATAGGAATTTGTAGAAAAAATAGCATGAGGTTGCACCTTATGAAAACTTTCCTTTATGTCTATACATCCCTCTTAGAATTTTTTGTTTTTCCCTATGTTGCATTCAAAGACCATAATGGAATCTGTCATGCATTTTAAATTCTTGTAGTATTGTAATTTCCATACAACTCTAATTTTACATTTTTCTCATTTCTGTGTTTTTTCCTTCTTCCCGTCCTGGGCTTAGTGGAGAAGTCAGAGGAAATCTTGCATATGACGGTTGTACGCTCGGCACATGCTGCTCTACCTCCACTTGTCAGCATGGTTTGAAATTGTGTTTCCTCCAGCGGAAGCAGTCATTCAGCGGCCCCTGCACGTTCACCAATCACACCACCACTTCACTAGGCAGTACTACGCCGTGTTCGTCGTGCATCCAATGGCGCGCGGTCATCAGAAAAGTATCCCAGTCCCACCACCACTAGTTCTCTCCAAAGCAATCAAGGGCCGGTTTAGTTCCCCTCCAAAACGTCAAAATTTTCAAGATTCCTCGTCACATCGAATCTTTGAACGCATGCATGAAGCATTAAATATAAATAAAAAATAAAAATAATTACACAGTTTAGACGAAATCCACTAGACGAATCTTTTAAGCCTAATTAGACTATGATTAGACACTAATTGCCAAATAACAACAAAAATGCTACAGTGTCGTTTTGCCAAAATTTTCGGCAACTAAACTGGGCCCAAACTTCAAAAGTTTCGGTCAGGTCAGACGAGACTGGCTATACTGCATTTCTGCTGGGTGGATCGAAATATATATAGCAGTGAAAACGAAAACACCAAATTAAAAAAACTAGAGCCCTTTTAAGATGGTTGAAACGCTTCCTGACGTTTCCTAATGCCTACCCAAAATAGCTATTTTTATTGATTTTATTCGTCCAAGGGCATTATGGTCATTTCGCAAAGCCAACTCACCACCCCCGCCAGCCCACCCGCTGGCCCGCCCACGCACCCGAGCTCCTACGCCACACCGGCGCCGGCCTGCCCGACATCCGCCTCCCCGCAACATCGGCGCCCATCCCTCGCGCTAGCCATAGCCGTCACCGGCCTGCCCTCACCCTCGCGCGGTGCCGTCGTCGCCGGCCTGCCCTCACCCGTGCCTTCTCCTCGGCGTGCACCAGAACGCGCACAAGCACGAGCGCACGCTCGCCAGGCACTGTGTCTACGCGGCGGCGGCGCCACTTAAGCTCGGCCACGACCGCATGCACGCCGCCCATGGGCCGCTCGGCTTGGGCCTCCTGTCTCCCCTTGCGGGCTTACATGGGCCGCGCGGCTTAGCAGTAGGGTGCACTTCGTTTGGAAACTCCCGTCTAGAGAACGTGGCCTCCATAATTGTAGGATCGCAGTTGCTCTTTCCTGATCGTAGCAACCCTACAGCAACCTTCACAAACTGCATCCTCTCTCTAGTTTCTCATCTCTACTTTCTCGTTTCATCTCGTCGGCAATGGCTACGGCAGAAGATAGAGGCCAGCCAAGTAATCCATCATCTGGAATCGGCACTATGGATACAGCGGCAGATGGAGGCCAGCCCCGTACTCCGACTGCAATCGGCAACCGGGTTCAAAATGAGTCAAAGGTTACACGTAAATGATGCATCCCTACTTCAGTGATTAGATGTATGAATTTGTGTCACTTCTAAGTTTGCCCTGTTATTTTCCAACCAATCACTATTGTGCTACATATAAAATCATTCCAATCTAAATAGACATTTCTTATCTGTTGATACAGCATATATCTACCATATACAACAAAGTTCCTGAAAATTTCCAGAAGACCTTCACAGAAAACACCTATGGCCTATACATGCTGAACATTCACGTGTTCTTGTGACAAGACCGTGGCCCACACCAAATACTAAGTCTTTTCCCAGGTCGCTCCAAATATTTCGCAATCAATTAATTTATCAACATCATGTACTCAGGTGTTGCCCATGGGATTTTCCAGAGAAGTGCTGCGGCACAATCTGCCTCATGAACCTCTGCACGTCATCAGTAGATTGGCACGAAACAACCTACAATTATGAATGAACAAATGCACCCCAACAATTTAAGTTAACAGATTGTTCTACCAAGAAATGGTCAGTGTAAAACAATGGTTTTTTAGTGCCAAGAAGAAACCTGAGTACTAGGTTCTATGTCAAGGATGCAAGCAGGATGCCCACTGATTCCATCAACTATACATATATCGGCTTCTCAGTTTTTTTGTAAACATACTCGAAGGTGTTTTCTAGAAGCACCATCTATAACAAAATTCTGACTCAGAGCCATTATAAATATTGAATCAACTGCTCTACCATCTGCTGCTCTCCTCTTCCTCTGTAGCAACTTGCCATCCACCTTGTGGAAGCTCTGAAAATTAGAAGTACACACAAGCATCAGGTTACTGCTGCCCTGATGCTAGGCACAATTGAGAATTAGATAGGACCAGGAACAACATCAGACATTGCCTTGCTTACGGTGACTATTTGCCTTGGTTAGGCTCAACCAGCAAATCAAAAGGGAAATGCATACTGTAACTGAAAATTATCAAGAAAACAGAAAAGCAGCACATGGTCTGATGAAGAGGAACCAAGGTAGGTGGCAAGTTGCTGCAGAGGAAGAGGAGAGCAGCAGGTGTGTACCATTTGGCCGTTGGTGAGGAGCGGCACATTGGGGACGGGGCTGAAGCTGGGATACGCGTCCCCGCCACGACTGTAGCTCATCTGCGCCCTGAGCAGTGGCGGACCCAGCCGAAAATATGAGCAAGGACAGATCGCTACATACAGATACAAAACTTGGCCGATATATCAGTCTAACTATGTATGTATACCCTATCTATATTGTAATCCAATTAATATACCCCTCTTTACTGAATGCATCATGACCAAAATATGTTTCTAAGGGCTTTTACTTAAAAAGAAAGCAGCAGAAGCAAAATGCTGCATCCTTAGCCACACTACATTCCAACCAATCATACTGCTGTAACCAATCACTTGCGGAATTTGTACTAGGAAAAAAGCTTTTCAAATATGCAAAACCAATTAACCATTGAATTGATTTCACTAGTCAGAGATCAATCTTTATCTATTTATTTGACTAACAATTTGCAATGGATAATGGATTAAGGGCGGCACCTATTTTCTTATACCGCTTCAGGCTCAATGGAGTTGGAGCTGCCGACTTCCTCGCCGTGCTAGACGCATCGCCGGCTCCAGCTTCATCTCTTCCCCCAATCGCTTCATCTCCTCCCCCAACTGCGCGCAGGGCCGCCCGCCGCCGCTCGCTGGCCGCCGGCGTTGGGGGCTAGGGGCTAGGGACAGGGAGCCAGAGAGGGGAGACAAGGAGCATGCCCTGCCGGCCTGGAGTAGTGGAGCGCCGCCGCGAGTTGGATTGGAGCGCCGCCACCGAGCTCCTGAGCTGCTATGCGAGCGATTGAGCGAATGTGCGTGCGCCCCTGGTCCCTCCAACTTGCCTTGCGCCGCCGTCCTGCAGGCTAAACTCGCCCTCCAGGTCATCGACGCCGTCCTCCTCCTCGTCGCCCACCACACATGAGCAGCCCTTGCGGCGCTCGTACTCGTAGCAGGCACGGCAGTTGGTGGTGGGCACTGGCTTGCCGAGCCCGCCCTCTAGCTTCGCCACCACGGACCGCCGCGTCCGTGGACGCGCGCACCTCACCACCCGCACCCCCCGGGCAGCGGGGACGACCGTCGCCGCCATGACCGGGAGGGCAGTCACCGCGCGCGGCCTCCACGTGCTCGGTTGGGGAGCTGAGGGCTGGTGAGAAGGGGTCGGGCTCGGATCTCGATGGAGACGATGCAGGAGCGGCGCAGCGCGTCGAGGTCCTCCCGTGGATAGATCAACGGCGCCGGACGGCGGCGGCACAGAGACGGAGAATACAGAGACGGCGGTGAATGAACCCTAACAAGACGAAAATATTCATCTTTTTTTAAAAGCAAATATTCATCCAACTATCGTACTTAAATCATACATCCCAACTATACTATTTAAAATATTATTTTTACAATTGTGGATTTACCGTTTTACCCTTGATTAAAAAAATTAACTATAAAAAAGGAATTGCCACTCTTTTATTTGAAGTCCTAATCCTCAGGCGTTGGGAGGCGTTATGGCGCATATGGGCCCACCGACTATAGACGCATCTAACGCCTCCCGACGTCTCTCTCATTGACGCCTCTCAACGTCTTCCCTCATATGGGTCCACCAATCATAGACACATCTAACGCTTCCTGACGCCTCCCCAATCATAATAAAAAAGTTCAAAAAACTATTTTTAAAGGTGTTTTTAAACAGGCAACTCCATCAAGATCCATCTCGATAGAGACCTTCATTGGCCTTAGCAAATACTCCATACTCTCTGAAAATTAAATCTATTTTTATATGTGAATAGTCCAGCCTCTCCATTTTTAGAAGTCATTGGTAAGACCATCCGCCTTCTCAAAATCGTGCTTCCAAGATCGTGAGGGCCCTTTTCAAAAGCGGTTGTAAACACGAGCTACCCCCTGTAAACCGATTTCTAGAGGCTGGTGATGTTTCCACTCGCATCTAGAAATAGCGTCCAGAATTTGAGCTGTCTCCTCCTTCCTGCTCGGGATAGAATCATAGTCCAAGGAGAAGCGAAGCTAGAAAGGAGCAACTCTAAAATTACAAATCTAAGGGTGGAGATTTTGCTCTTGATTTCCTTGTAGGAGGTGACTCTAGAAGGTAAGCTCATGTCATTCCAAACATCTTTTTTAAAGTTTAGTGCTAGATTAATTGATTAATTAGGTATTTAGTTCTCTCTCAATACATGGTTGTGGAAATAAGAGAAGACATTAGATCGGATCTTTAGAGGATCTAGGGTAAATTGAGTAGGTCAACAAAATTATTCCCTTATTTAGTCAACACGTCTTGATTTATATGGACCACTAATTGATTTTTGAATGGGGATTAAGTTTGGACCTAGAATGGTAAAATAATTTATTTTGTGAATTGTGTTGAATATTTATCGTTGCCAACTATTTTATTTCAATTTGTTGATTTTAATTATAAATTCTTAATGTTTTGTTAGTTAAATTAATTAATAGCTTGATTAGGGACTAAAAATGGTACCTATGTAGTCACAGAGGTGGTAGGGTTTACTATTTTTTAGGGACATTGATGATTCAATTAAAGTTGATCGGTTTTATTTAGGCTTGAAATAGATTGAATTTATGTTGCCACATTTGTTATATTAATTGATAATTTGTATGTTGCCGCATTTGTTATCCTAATTGTTAGTTCCTACATTGCCCCTGCAGCAAGCTATGTCAGTAAACGGGTATTGCCTAGACCTTCGTTTATGTGGATGTTCATTTTAAAAGTTTAAGGACCTAGATGACACGTTTATGCTAATGCCAGCGCGGATCACCATGTCAGCAAACATGTCTAGTTGGACCTGTGACATAGCATAAGCCTAGCTGGCTAGCTCATGTATGTGAATGTGCATTTTAAAGGCCGCTAGAGCATGTTACACCACAAGGAGCCTAACTAATTAAGCTAGGTACCCTCAGTTTGTTGTTACTAATGATTATTGATGCTTAAAAATACTTATTATAATCTACCTGCGCATATGGGATTCTGTAGTGATCCTTTGTTTAACTTAAGGCCACGTACAACGCCGCTGCTTAGCTAGGCGCTTATCAGCAGTTGCATCTTTATTTGCCACCATGGACATTTGGCAGGGCGCTTAGAGTGAGCGTCGCTGCCTAGGCAAGCAGCCGGCGCCAGGGGATCTTTTGCCCCAGAAACTTACGGTTACACGCATGGTAGCGGCAGATTAGCAAGCAATTCTAGCTTTTCCCATTGTAGGTTAAGGCTCTTAAGTAGTTTGTTGATTATTCTCTTTCCTTAAGCGCCTCTTAGGTTGTACATGCCCTAAGATGCCCTGCCGCATGTACCCTTCCGAAACCGCAAGAAAATTGATTAGTATATAGTCACGCAAAGACGCTGTCAACTTAATATATAGAAGTATAGTTGCAGGACTATGGAATCTTTCTTGCTCTAAGATCGAGTCAGAGCGGAGCAAATAATTAAACAAACGAACCGAGACGACCAAATACCATCTTCAACGTGTGAAGAATGGATTCAATGCGACCATGAGATCCGATCCCCTTTTAAATTTAAAAACTAAAAAGAACAATCATGAAATTCACGTTTTTCATGTAGATACGCATTACTAGTAGCAGTAGTAGTAAGTACTCCTACTGATGGAATGAATGGGTTCAGGTGAAATTTCCGTACGTCTTAAGAAATTAATAGCGCAGAATGTATTGGTTTGGTGCGATCAGGTTGTTCAAATCTCAGTTTATATATTATATTATATGTAGTGGAATAGGATCAATTTCATTTCATTGTTTAGTAGTATATATATGTCACATTTGGTTTCATATGTGCTGCCTCAAGTTTCATGCCAAATGCCAAATGCCGCATGCCACATTATTGGTCAAGAAGGTTACCTCTTACTACACATACACGTTGGCATGTTTGGTTGGTGGCCGAAAAAACTTACCACATGTATCTCAGACGTCCATTTTTGGACAGGCATCCAGCTAAACAGGTCAATAAATTATAGGAAAAATTAGCTAAGTACCATTAAAAGATGTCAATTTTAGCAATGTACCATTAAAAGATCACATCTTTGCTATCTAGCACTGAAAGGTCACCACGTTATTGGTTTCTACTATTCCGTGACCTTTGTTAACGTTCTGTGTATCTCTGTTCTTCGACTCGTCTTCTTTCGAAGCTCTTCCCTCATCTAACTCAACCTCGCAGCTCCCAGCCTCCCACTCGACGCGGTCGAGGGTCGTCGAGGACTTGGAGTGCGCGAAGCCCGCCAGGCGCTGTGCCCCCGTAGTCAAGCTTGACAGCGACCCCTCCAGAGAATGACGGCGGCAGCGTGCCCAGCATCTACCCCCTATGCTTGCTGAACTCAATCACGTCGTCCCTCACCGGCCGAGATGACGGCGCCGGAGGAGGCGTGGGCGCCGGTCCCGCTCTCAGTGGCCTGGCGCAGCACCAACATCTGTACGCGCGAGGATGGGTGGCGAAGACGGGGGCGCAGGTCCCTTCGCATCGACTGCTTACACCGTCGTCGCCACGCCCAGCATGTCGTCGCCATGGCTGGATCCGGCAAGGTGTTGCCACCAACGTTGTTTAACCACCCGTGTTTTATCTGCTCATGTGGTTTCTACGCTCATGCTCCCGCTTGACTTTGCTTTGCAGTTCTTCGTCGGAGAGTCCAAGGCAACTAGCGTTGTTGACGTCGTCCTTGTGCGGAGCAGGTGGTCGGTGGGGCTCCTGCCAACCCTGTCGAACCTCTTGGACATGAAGGAGCTCCTGAGCAAGTTGTTCCTAGGCGCGTCCACCTCCACCGTGAAGACGGGGCAGACGGGGCGGTGGTCCGACAGCCGGACTCATAGCGGCCGTACCGGGTCTACCTAAGCCCCGTGCCACGTCACAGGATGCGGTCGCACCACATCGGCGCGCGCCGCTTGTTATGGATGCCGTGGCCCCCGGCGGCGGTGGTGCAGCCATAGTAGGCATCGAAGTTGGGGTAGCACTTGTAGGTCGAGGAGAAGGTGATGGGCCCCTTGCTCCTGCCCTGGAACGCGCCGCCGCGGCCCACCTCGGCGCCCAGCTGGTCGTTCTCTAGCAGCGTCTGAGGACCCCGTTTATGTCGACCGCGTCTGTAACACCCTCTATGTTACATTGTATTATTCCTGCTAAATATTTCATAAGCATCTGAATTATGTGCATATGTGTATGACAGGACTTATAATTCGATGTTCGGCACTTGAAACATTCATACGAAACATGAGACCATGGTTACGTTTCATATAATATTGCTCTAATCGAATTGTTCTTGAAACAAAAAGGCTAAAGAACGTTTTGTGAACGGCGATGGTTAGCTAGTCGAGGGCAAGGATAGTTAGATAGTGTGTTCATAGGTCAAAATGGAGATTCGATGTGAAATCGTTTGGGGCGACGTCGTTTCGCGTAGGTTTACAACTGGGTCGACAAAGCCACCTTTGGCGATGGTTGTAGAGCGATCGGCTTAGGATGTGGTACGATATCTTGGCTCCGTTAGATAGCCCAACGTACCCTCTTATGCATCGAATAGTTAGTTCGGCTTTTGGAGCATCGTGTACAAGTTTCTGCCTGCTTTAAAAATCGTGCACGGCACCTAGCTGAGCCCTGGGCACGGTCACCGCCCCCGCTGGCTTGCCAGCGCGCCCTGCCGCGCGGGCCACACCCGCTGCCGCTGGCCACAGCCCCGCTGCTGCTCGCCTGCCGCCACGGCTGGCTCGCCCTGCGCGCCGAGGCGCAGGCCACGTCTCCTTGCCGCCGGGACACGACGCGCGCATGTCCTGCACTGCTGCCTTGGTTGCTTGCTGCCCTCGCTGGCGTGCGGGTTACCTCGCCAGCTGACGCACTGCGCCTTGGACACCGGCCGAGCCCTGCCAGCGCCTTGCCCTGCCTTGGTCGGAGACACACCGGGTCATGCGCTGCACGTCGCCAGCGGCCAAGCCCGGCTCTGCTCCGTTGACTCCACTTGGCTGCTTGCGTGAAGGACGACGGCCTGTTTCCCCCATCACCTCCACGTCGCTCGCGCTGTGCCGTCCTTGTCTGGCGTTGCCCTCTGCGTTGCCGTGCCGTACCTCGTCGCCTTGCGGCAGCAACCGTGCGGACAGCCATCTGGGGCACATCCCGCACGTCTCGATGTTCCCCTTCGTGGCGCTGCTTGTTTATTGCGTTGACGACTGCAGTCGTACCGAGCCAAGCCGCGCCATGACCTCCCCTGCCTCCGCTGTCTCCATGACCACCGAGAGACGCTTCTTTCTAATTCGTCGTGGCAGCAGTGCCTCGTTTCAAATTGAGCACGTTTCCAACTCCACTAGGTAGCCTGCTGCCCTACCGACCCCGCGTCGCCGACTGTAGCTCCGCCATAGGCCCGAATTTTGAAAAGCCACGCCTTGGGTCCTTAAGACCGGGAGGGCCTGCGCCGTCGGCTACCACCACCACCAAAGCATCTTGGTCCAATCTCTCGTGCTACTAGCCTCTCCTCCAGTCGGGTGTCACCGTGCTCCCTTAGTTTAAGCCCTGCCACCGTGTAGCAGTCTCTGGCGCAGCCGTGCCACCATAGGGCACCGCCGCACCACCTCGCGCGCACGTGGCCAGCTCTGCTCAGACCACCTCCGTCTGAACCGTCAATGCGAAGGTATCCGTGAGCACTCCCTGGTGCTCGCTAGCTCATGTGTTGGCTTTGCCTTCGTTGTTGCTTACGGGAACGCGCCCGCCTTTGCAGGTCAAGGGCCACCGCCGGGGAGGGAGTTCGGGACGACGCCCCTGTCCACCGTAGCACTTCCAGCCACCATGTTTTGTCTCCAAGGTAATCATCAGTCTCTTAGTTGAGTAGTGGGAGGTCAGGTGGCGCCAGCGTGTTCGTCCAGTGCCCGCGCCGTCGCGTCGGTGCACGCCCGGGGGCTAGGGACTTCGCCGCGGTGAAGGAGGAGAAAAGGGAGGGTGTAGCTGTAAAAGCTTAGATTGGGGAAATAGTGTCCTTGAGCTCGCTGGGATTACGTAGTGCTTTGGGGGTGCCCGTGCATATTTGCCTTCGCGCGCGGGTCTCCCCTCATCGCGGGCCGTTGGCCGGCTGGGCCGCGCTGCGTCGGTGCACGCGTCGCGCTAGGGCGGGCTAGGCTGCGCAAGTTGGGCCGAAGTGGAGATTCGGTGTCCTCAATTCCAGTAAATTAGAATTGTTTATTTATTTTGGTTATGAACTGAACTTCGATAATTCGTAGTAAATTGAGTAGTTGTCCAAAAATAGTGAAACTAATTTTGTTAGGTTCACAAAAACACCATCTATCTGTTAGTGTAGTTAGTTCACAGTTAGCTGTTATGATCATAGGCTCATAAATTCTAATTATAAAGCTTAGTATTAGGTAGATTAATATTTGTAGGAATTCTTGTGGCAAATCAGTAATAGTGTTAGCTTTGAAAATTTTACAGTAGGTTCCCGAGGATGTTGCGTGCTCGCTGTAATTTTTAGCATTAGAGGTGTTGTTGAAATAAAATAGCTATTACCCTTGTTCATTGGAATATAGCGTAAATCGACGTTAGGAGTAAAATACCGATAGTTGCTGGAATAACGATGAATGTTTTACTTGCTACTTGTTGTCGATAGCAATAGATGATTTAGCACCGTGGTCGATAGCCCTAGCTTAGTAGTAAATCGATGTACTCCTATTTTAAGAGCTGTTGTTGTTATATTATTAAACATTGCATCATCATTTCATGTAGATCACGAACCAGTAGACTTCGTGCCCATCGGCGAGCCAGAGTACGACGAGATTATCGAGGAATACGAGGAGGAGATCTTCGCACAGGAGGAAGCCCAGGAGCCTGTTGGAACTGACCTTGCTGACCCGGCACCTGCCCAAGGCAAGCCCCGATGCATAACCCATATTTTTATGATCACTGAATATATACATGTGATGTGCATTTAAGTTACAGATATTTTATGGAAACTACATGCATAAATATATCTACCCATGGGTCCTACTAGTACAGGTCGAGTAGCTGCTATGCTCAGGATATCGGTAGCGTGAGTAACCTGCTGTTACTCGCAAATAGGTAATAAACTATGAACACTCATGATAAAATGATGGAAATGTAACTAGTGACCGGGCAGGGATATGGTTTGGGTATTGGTAGGTGTAAAGGGTTGTGTCCTGTGGCCAACAGGGCATAGCTCGGTTACACTTTTTCCCTGTCTGTGTCGATTAAGGACCGGTCGTTGCATAAGGCATCGTGGGCAAGTCACAGATTTATTGTCCCGAGCGCATACTTGGGTATGGGCGTAGGGAATACTTGTTGCTCTCTTGTCGCGGATCCGGCTCTTTTCGGACCGACTGATGGGAAGAAGAGGTGGTGGAGGTCCTTGCACCACACTGAGTCCGGGACTCAGGATGTGGGGGCTTGGAGTCCAAGTTTAGACGGGGACCTGGACACCCAGGACAGGAGGGTGATGGGTTAGTCCTGCTTGTGCTTGGGGTATAAGCGGGGCGTGTGTTTTCGGGGCACCCAGCTGGGCATATTGATTCGCGAATCGCTAGGCGATCCGGTATGGCTTGTCTCGTGTTTAGCACCGTAGTAAGAACTGAAAGTGGAAAAGGAGAAGAAATATAACTGATTGCTCAACTCTTGCTTGAAAGTAGAACATGTGCTTATATAGACTGGATAGATGATAACTTAATATGACTGATAATAATAATACATAAATAAGGACTCACTATTAGTATTGCTTTCTGCTAAAGAAACCAGCAAACCATAAAGCTTATCATATTCCTTGAAGTCAAGAAATTATTCCCACTAGTCGGATAAGTCTTGCGAGTACATTGTGTACTTAGGGTTTATTTACCCCTGTTGCAGATGATGCTTGAAGAGTACCTTGTGTGGAGGATCCTTCTGGTGGGCTCAGATGGATTTCTCGCCCCCTTACCGCTAGATGTTATTTTTAAATTCTGTTGTTTATCATTCCGCACTCTGGTATTTGGTATTGTAATAATGTACTTTTTGAGAAACTCATATGTATGAAATGGACTTGTATTGTAACTCGTTCTCATTATTGGATCCTTAGGAAAAATGTGGATCTTTCGGGTTATCCCTCGGGGTGTGCCCGATGGACACTGCTCACTGTAGCTTGCTTTCGAGGTACTTAGTGTCTGGTGGAAGACGGGCACCTCTGTAAGTACGCTATTTCAGGCGGTTCTGCCACAGCGTCGATCGGGAGGCGGGAGCTGCGAGGTTGAGTTAGACGAGGGAAGACCTTCAAAAGAAGACGACTTGAAGAACGGAAATACATGGAAAGTTAGCAAAGGTCACGGATGTGGTAGAAACCAATAACGTGGTGACCTTTCGATGCTAGATAGCAAAGAGATGATCTTTTAACGATACATTGCTAAAGTTGACATCTTTTAATGGTACTCAGCCAATTTTTTTCTAAATTGTACATATTGTATGTAGTACACCTCCCGGTCATTGATAATTGAAAACTCTAATAAAGCGAAGCCGGTGGAGGTGGAGTCTTGCACACAAAGCCCTAAGCACATCAGGGCAAAGTTAGGCGTCAAACGAAAGCTCAGTTACTATAGAACTTAATTGTGTAAAGGCGAGGTAGTTGTAACACCCTCAGTGTTACGCCGTAAATCACTTACTAAAACATGTCATAAGCATCATGTTTAAATGTTATTGCATGTGATAATATGAACAAGTAAAGCATTGTAATTTAAACGAAAAGTCATTTCACGACTGAGGAAATTAGCAAGTAAGGATATTCACGAATTTTTATTGAACAAGAACACTATAGAACATGTATGTGACACTGAAATAAAGTTGGGAGTGCAAACTTTGTAGAGGGTGATGAAATACTTGCTACTGAAAAACGATATGGCTAAGTGGTATTTCTAATAGCTTAGAAATGCAAGCTGAAATAGAGTTGATTCAAGACTTAGAGAAAATTTCACGTTGAGAACAGCTTGACATAACCATGTTTGTCAATTTATTTAAGAGAATTGGGTTAGGGAGAGAAGGAGCGAGGGTTTTGTTGCAAAGTCGTAGTCTGTTGAAATAGTACACATAGTGTTAGTAGTATTATTGAAGAATGCGAGGGCGTTTTTGCAAGTTGGTCGGCGCGCGCGGGCTCCCCCGTCGCAGGCCGTTTGCGCGTGTGGGCCGCGCCTTGCGTGGGCCGAGTTGGGCCGCGCGGGAGGGAATCGTTTTCCTTTTTAAGGATTAGAAATAGCTTATTATTTTATGTTGTAAGTAGAACTTTGAAAATTAATATCAATTCACATAGATGTCCCAAAATTGTAAAATAAATTTTGTTTAGTTTCTAAAAATATTGTCTATCTAATGGCATAGTTAGTTTATGCATGTCTAAGTTGATACCGAGGCCTATTAAATCAATTGAGAGTGTTTAGTATTATTTAGGTTAATATTTGTAGAAAATTTTATGGCAAATGGGTAATAGTTTTGTCCATGAAATTTTTACAGTAGGTTCATTGTATTATTATGTGCTCATTGTAATTTTTGTAGCCTTAGAATAGGTTGATAAATAGTGTAGCTAAGTACTCTTGTTTTGGTATATATGAAATCGTAAATAAAGTAAGAAATACATTTTTGGTTGCTAAGATAATACTTGAATGTTTCATACTTGTTTAGTGGAAAGGATGGGTAGCTTAGCATCTTAGTCATTAGAGTTAGCTTAGTAGCTTGGTAGATGTATTGTTATTTTAAGAGCTTTTGTTCCTAAAATACTAAATATTGCATCATCATTGCATGTATGTAGAGAACGCGTTGGTGGAGTTCGTGACCACTGGAGAGCAGAAATACGAGGAGGTGATTGAGGAGTATGAGGAGGAGGTCTTCGTATAGGAGGAAGCCTCGGAGCCACCGATGATTGACATAGCTGACCACCCGTCTGTCCAAGGCAAGCTCCGGTGCATAACTCTTATTTTAAATAATCACTGGATATATATGTAATGTGCATTTACGTTACAGGCATTTTATGGAAACTACATGCATAGATAACCTACATATGAGTCCTACTAGCATAGGTCGAGTAGCTGCTATGCTTAGGCTATCGGTAGCGTAAGTAACCTACCGTTACTCACAATAGGTGATTATTATTATCACTCATGATAAAATGGTGAAAGAAAATGGAGACTAGGCAGGGATATGGTACGAGTATTGATGTGTGTAAGAGGTTGTGTCCCGTGTCCAATGGGGCATAGCTTGATTACATTGTTTTTTCTGTCTGTGTCGGTTAAGGACCGACTGTTGCATTGTATTTTAGTCAGGTCACGGACTTATTATCCTGAGCACATACTTATTTATGGGAGCAGAGAAGGCTCGTTGCTCTTTTATCATGGGTTTTGGCTCTTTCCGGACCGACTGATTGAAGACGGGGATGGTGGAGATCTAAGCACCACACTGAGTCTAGGACTTAGGTGTGGGGACTTGAAGTCCAAGTTTCGACGGAGACCTGGACCCCTTGACAGAAGAGTGATGGGTTGGTCCTGCTTGTGCATGGGGTACAGGCGGGGCGTGTGTTTCGGGGGTACCCAGCTGGGCACATTGATTCGTGAATCGCCAGGTCATCCGGTATGACTTGTCTACACTCTAGCACTGTAATAAGAACTGAAAGATGAAAGATGGTGAAATGGATCTATTTATTCAACTTTTGCTTGAAAGTAGAACAGGTGCTTACCTAGAATGGTTAGATAATGAACTAATTATGACTGCTAATAAGAAATATACATAAGGCTTCACTACTAGTATTGTTTTTTGCAAAAAGAAAACCCAGCAAACCATAAAGATTATCATATTCTTCGGAGTCGGAAAATTATTCACAGTAGTCGGGTAAGTCTTGCGAGTACATTGTGTACTCAGGGTTTATTCATCCCTGTTGCAGGTGCAGCTTGAAGAGTATATGTTGTATGGAGGATTTTTCTAGTGGACATAGACGGATCCTTGTATTCTATCGTTAGATGTTTATTATAATTCCATTATTTAAATTCCGCACTTTGAACTTAGTATTGTAATAATGTATTTTCTAAGAACTCTTGTTGTATGAAATGAACTAAGTATTGTAAATTCATTCTTATTTTTGATCCTAGAGGAAAAACTTAGATTATTCGAGTTCTCTCTTAGGGTGTGCTCGACGGAATCCGTTTGTAGCTTGCTTTCGGGACGCTTAGTGTCTGGTGGAAGACGAGCGCCTCTAAAGATGTGTTATTTCGAACGGTTCTGCCACGGTAGTATCAGGCTTGAGACCGTGACATAAGCCATGTTCACTTAGCTTATAAACCATACTTTTTCAATCAACAAATAATATTTTTCTCTCACAACAAATTAATCAACAATACTTATGAGCCAAACGAACAGGGCAATACTTAGGCTAATAGCGAGTATATATCCTATTGCTTTGTTTAGTGGCAACAGGACACCGACCACGTGAATCGTGATCGATTTGGAAATGCGAGTATAACATAGTGCGTGTGTAGCTAATAAACTGATGTTAGTCACTAAGCTTGATTAGGCCGGAGATAGACTGATGCTTCTACTTTTTTCTGCTATATAAATAGTTGTACTTATTGACTTTTACTGTCATTAGAGTTTTACCTTTGACTACTATTTTTCCTTATGTTAAAATATAGTTACATCTACCATTCATTATGTCCGTCCGATCACGTCATCGCTTCCTCCTGTCAGTCCGTCTCTCACCTCACTCAGGGCAGTCCCAATAAAAAAAAATTAGTAGTTTCTATAGATACCGCACCAAAAAAGTATTGTTTTTCAACCCATAGTTTCTATGAGTAATAATTATTTTCTCTTTCTCTCTCCCAACTCTATCTTCTTTTTTCAATGGAAGTGCGACACGAGCTTCCTAAAAACTGGTGGTTTCTTCCTAATGGCGATTTCATGGTTTCTTGGTGCATTGGGTCAAGAGTAGACCTGATTTCTTCATGAGGAAACTATTTCTATAATTTTTGTTCTCTTTCTTCGTTAATTACGTTATCATGTCAACGTTTTACCTACATGACAAGTTATTTAATGGGGATAGAAACCATCGTCAATACGCCATTGAAACTGCCCTTACACACACCTCGCGTATGTCCTTAAAAAATAATCACTCTGCTCGCTGAATCCTATTAGTCATATTTATGAACTATGACATATATTTTTCTCCCACGGTAAAACAATATGAGTCGCCTTAGAGCATCTCCAAGAGTTTGTCAAATTTTACTTGGCAAATCTTGTGATTTGCCAACTCCCAAAATTATATGCCAAGTAAAAAAACAATCCATCTCCAAGAGTTTGGCATTTTTGACTTGGTAAAATAAAAAAACCCGTTAATAAAACGAAGAGCCCCGCTAAGCGAACGAAGAGCCCCGCTAAGCGAACGAAGAGCCCCGCTAAGAAACGAAGAGCCCCGGATGCGAAGTCGTATCCCGCGCGCATATATGCGCGCTGGGGAGGCATTTTTCCGAACTTGCCAAAGATGGGGAGGAGGGATGGGAAACTGTTGGAGGTTGTTTTTTCTCAATTTGCCAAAAAATGAAGGATGGGGAGGAGAGATGGGAAACTGTTGGAGTTGCTCTTACAAGCCACGTAAACGATCAAGAATAGATTTGGCGCCTCCCAGAAAGCTCGCCGCACGAGAGCAGCACCGCCCCTTTCCCCTCCGCCACCGCAGCTTCCCCTCCGCGTCGCCGCCTCCCACACCCGCGCGCCTTCCCGCGGCTGGGGCCACCTCGACGCGACTCCTGCCGTCGCTAGAGAAGCCGTCGGACACTGCAGCCCACCTGAGTCGCCCTCCTTCGCCAGATCTCCAGCACCTCCTACCCCGTTGTCGCGCCGCTCACCGGAGCTTCTTCGACCCTCGCGGCCGCCCTCCCCAAACTCGCAGCGCTCCAGTCCCCTCCGGCGCCCTAGCCTGCCCTCCGCGCCGCCGCCTCGCAGCCACACCGGCCTGCCCTCCGAGCCGCGTAGTGCGAGCGCCATCGGCGACGCCGCCCGCCTCTGCCACGGCCTGCAGGGCCGCCGTGGCCTCCGCTGCCTCAGCCTCCGTCCTTCATGTGCGTTGGGCTGCTAGGTGATCTCACTTTTTAATTTTTTTAACCTACTTATGATTGGTGTTCAAGAGTTCTAATAACTTAGCAACCATTCCCTTTCATCTATGTACAAAACAAATGACATTGCAGGGGTTTCTCAAACTCGATCTAGATCGAGTCTATGGCTGCCCTCAACAAAAAATTGGTTTGCAGGGTCTCTTCAGGTAACTCTATTCAAATAATTCATATGTCGATGAGTTACTGCAATCCGGTATGTGCAAATGTGATATGAAATTAATGAGTTCGCATTCCAACTTTTTCAAAGATGGTTTATATGTTCCATGCTTTATTTGGATTACCTGCATATTGATCCTTAATTGCTTGCGCAATAGATTACAAATTGATAGATTCATTTGTTGCTAAATTCTGTAAAAAAAAACCCTCATGTTAATTTCATCGCTATCCGAAATTTGAGCCCAATGTTCTTGAAAAGCTTTGTTGAGGAATGAAGTGTCCTGTGCCGCTGTTTTGTGTTAAGGTCTTTACTGCCTACATTTTCAGCCTCCGTCCTTCATGTGCGTTGGGCTGCCAGGTGATCTCACTTTTTAATTTTTTTAACCTACTTATAATTGGTGTTCCAGAGTTCTAATAACTTAGCAAACATTCCCTTTCATCTATGTACAAAACAAATGACATTGCAAGGGTTTCTCATGCTCGATCTAGATCGAGCCTATGGCTGCCCTCAACAAAAAATTGGTTTGCAGGGTCTGTTCAGCTAACTCTATTCAAATAATTCATATGTCGATGAGTTACTGCAGTCCGGTATGTGCAAATGTGATATGAAATTAATGAGTTTGCATTCCAGCTTTTTCAAAGATGGTTTATATGTTCCATGCTCTATTTGGATTACCTGCATATTGATCCTTAGATTCATTTGTTGCTAAATTCTGTAAAAAAAACCTCATGTTAATTTCATCGCTATCCAAAATTTGAGCCCAATGTTCTTGAAAAGCTTTGTTTAGGAATGAAGTGTCCTGTGTCGCTGTTTTGTGTTAAGGTCTTCACTGCCTACATTTTCAGACTGCATAGTTATGGGTCGTTGCCAATGTGATATCAAATTAGTAGGATACACTACAGAATGACACTATATCTAATAAGGGTACAATATTTTTTATTTTACTTCCCTTTCCTCCAGGAAAACTCATGCGATTACTCATGGTAAGATTTCCTACACTACCCATCTACACTCAACAGTTGGCACTAGCACGACGCCACCACCCATTGCTGATCCTGATGTTGCTACAGCACCAAGGGTAATACAGTTTGTCGCTTTTTTACAATACCTTTGCTGCTGGCTAACTTAGGTGCTGTTACACATGCATCAAGAATAGGCCACTGAATTTTATGGTCAACTCCTTCGTGTTCTAGGGAACTAGCAAGTATGGACGTCCATGTACAAACTTCCATTTGAAGCAAGATGGCGTTAATCCAGCATCAGTTGGACCCGGTAACTATTCGATTCTTCCTTAATGACAGGTGTGCAGTTTGTTTAAAAAATCTTTGCTAAATGGCTCTCAAGTTTGTTTGGCTTCATGAAAACATTCACTACAGTTCATTACTATGTGCTTATTCTTCGATGATCGCCTGCATGTTATCCATTCTAAAGGGCTATGCTAATTCCCCCCTCCTTGCTGCCACAATCTAAATACTTTGGGCACAATAATCTCGTGGCTATCCATTTTAATCACTGAAGGGGATTCCAAATTCCGTCATTATACTGTTTTTAGCATCAAGATGTCTACATAGACTTCCTATTGACTATAGCCCATACTGATTGCTGCATGACTTATGAATGCCATTTTCTGTTTGACAATTTACATGAGAAGGTAAGAACCGCAACAGCAGAACTAATCATGCTTTCCATTTATAGGTACCAAACAACAAGGGATATATCATGTCCAAATATTCTGCGTTTGAGACAACACAATCCAGGGTGACATGGGTTTATTGTTCATATTCTTGGATCTACTTAAATTCCTAATTTGAAGGGATATTTTTATGCCCCCCCCCCCCCCCCCCCCCAAAATTATGGATACTACCTTCAGAAATTTTTGTGAACCTTCATGATGCAACCCAGTAGATGATTTCAATGTATTCATCTTAGTCACTATAATTTCTCTTACTTCTTTCTTATTAAGTTGTAACTGCAACACTTCCCCGCGGCAACGCCCGGGGTACTGGCTAGTTATCTAATAATCATGTATTACGAAGGTAATATAACTTACAAGACAAAACTACGTTTAACGTCATGCTCCCAATAAACGAAATATTTTGAAACTATCGGCGGTCACAAGTCTGGCCCGTATTAATCAAAGTGTCAAGTATTTGTGTCTAGATGGCGAAGAGAGTGGTATTATTTTTCTCGGCTCTAGCTAGCCTTTAGTGTTTGGTTTTTTTTTTTGAGAGGAGTTTGGTTGTTAATTATTTGGTGGTGTGTATGTACTGCCTTTTTGCACGTCCACACTACAGTGACATCACGTACACCCTTGACAGTGGTCAATTAATAATATTCCAAGTAGGACAATAAACAACGCCTCTCACAACATATAGTCTGCCGCTGTGTCCAATGTCCATCGTCCTACTTCCTCGGTCCGGATCTCATGCGGCCCCATTCCCTCAAGAGGCCCGTTTCGTTTGTGGGCTTGCATACACTTACACGGGCCGAGGCCCGAGGTCGGTTAGCCTAGTTTGGCCCACTACTGAATTAGACGTAACTATAGCTAATGTGTTTGTTAGGCCCAATTCGATGGATCTCTGGCATGCTGCAGCTCATGTAGCTACACTACAGCAAAGATTTATTTTTGTCTCTACTCAAAATGAACAACTAGCAACAATTACTATTTTTGGCTTTACTTACTACAACACCTCCGCGGACTGTAGTAGCAAGCTACGCCAAAGATGCCTTGACTCTCTCTCTCTTCTTCTTACTTTTCTAGCATTATTAAAAATAGATACAAGGCCCTCACAGCTTCACTGGTCACAACGAACGATGAGCTTTTCCACTAGATTTTCACACGACCAGCGTAACCATGGCCAAAGAGGAAAAAAAGACCCAAAAAAATTAAAAAGATTACAAAGTATAGCTATTTGCTCCAAAGAGAGGCCAAATGTTCCCAAAATAACAGAGAGGTGTGACAGAAAGAATTTCGTAATGATGGAATAAGCAAAAATTCCATCTGCAGTGCCTTGAAAAGAATTTATTAATGATGGCATACACTACTACACAAACTTTACTGGAGGCGGGCGTTTTCGGTTTTCCGCGGCGGGCAAAGCCGTCCGCCGCGGCCTAGAGGCCACGGTAAATCGTGGCTTAACCGCGGCGGGCGGTGTAACGTGCCCGCCGCGGTAAATATACTTTTACCACGGCGGGCACGTTACACCGCCCGCCGCGGTAAATTATTTTACCGCGGCGGACAGCTTTTGTGGCCCGCCGCGGTTATGTTCATTAGCCGTGGCGGGCTTTATTATTTGCCCGCCTCGGTAAATTATTTCCTGAATTAAAAAAAATACAGCAGGCATATAAATTCAAATTCAAATCACATCCAGATTTCACAGATTAAACTTAAAAAGTATGCAGGCATTACACATGAGATAATATACATGTATATACATTCACTTAGTCGTTATTGTCATCGTTAATTCATTACATTTACATATTAAAGTCGTTATACATGCGCTAAGGAGTAATCCTGCGGACGCATCATCGTGGGCCATTTCCTCAGCCTCTCGTACTCCGGTAAAATCGCTAGCGGGCTGTTCTCATTGAAGAACGTGCCCCCTTCAAGCATGTATTTGTCTAAGACAAACTTACATATGTCCGCCTTTGTCTGCTTGAAGGAGTGTTGGGTGCTCTGCACGTCTCTCCATCAGTTCAATCCATTCTTGAGCACCCTCCAACTGCTGCTGTACTGCTTGGCACGCCCTCAGGAACTCACAGGCGTAGAAGCCACAGGTTTGTGATCCTACCGGTTGTTTGGCACACTGTATGATCGATACACAAGCATTACAACACAGGCATTAGAATGCATATGAACGGAAAGCACAATTAAACCTTTCAAATACTTACCGAAAAGTTGCGTCTGATTTTGATGCGGTTCTTATGCTTAGCCTTAAAATTCTCTGTTCTTCGATCATAGCATTCAGGATCCTTCACGTACTCCTTATAAGCGCTATACGAAATGTACTAGTATTAGGCAGGGCATTAGAACGCATATGAGAAGACAGTTCAGTCACTTACACTCTGAGGTAATCTTCAAAGGCCTTGTACCCTTTTAAGTTTGGCACTGTCAACGAATCAAATACGCAGGCCCTGCCATCCTGAGGGTAGATGATAAATGCAACCCAGTGACCCTCGAGGTCTTGGCTGCGCCATTGAAACAAAATACAGGTTACGACGAGAAATAATAATACTAGCTAGCTACCCACTTATCTCTACAGGCATGTCTTCGACTTACCCAAAGTGGTAGGCAGCTAGGATACACCCATTTCCCCTGATCTTCTTCATTGCTCCTAGTATGTACTTTGAAATGTTCAACTTCTCATTGCCCATCAGTTTCTTCCTGTGCGCCTCTCTCTGTCGCTTGGTCAAGTCTTTCATGGTTGGATGATTGTCATCTAGGTGGTAACCAATGATGATTCTTTGAGCAATATGCATTGGAGATAGATAGATAACATCAAGTTTTAGTTCCTTGGATATATAGGCCATCAACCTGCAAGGACAAGCCATCGTGGCATATATAAGTAGTCTTGACCGATTCAAAGGCAGGTGATATGTGAAACTCGCAATTCATCACTTACATAGAGAACAAGGTGACTTGGGTGATGTCAAGGTCTTGTTCCCGCAGTAGTCTATACATGTCGTGGAAAACCACGGGGAGTTCTACATCGTTGCCGGGCAAGTGGAAGTACTCCGCCACAACCTTGACTAGAAAACCATGCAGGCCAGCTTTTGCCGCTTCCATGTACCAGAGATGAAACCTCCTTGTCTCCCACCTTTCCTCATCGACGAGCTGGGCCTTGGTTATCATGAACTTCCCATGCTCGTAATGGCTGGGGCAGTCATCCGATTCAGGAAATAGATGGAAAGGTGATCTCGGCCTAGGATAGAAATGTTAGTACCATATTATGGCAAAGAAAAGTTATTAGCAAATTATGCTCGCCGCTACCATACCTTTCGAACTCAAGTGAGTATGTGAGCTACCCTTGGTCGCCTTTAGTCTTCGCCGGCGGTGGAGGACAGTGGCTTGTGCTTGCAATGGTAGCAGGCGGTGTCTTTGCCCCCGGTTCCTCCGTGCCTCTCGGTCCTTTGCTCGTGCCCTTAGATGGGCTGCCGGGAGGTGGAGGTGGAATTGTTGTTGGAGGAGGAGAACGAGGGTGAGGGCTTGTGCCTCGGGGTGAGTTCCTTCCCTTGTCATCCCCGCCATTGCCTTTGTCATCGCCGTCGCCGTGATCCGGATCATCGGGGGGACAAGATCCAGCAACGGATGGTTGTGATGCAGGTGTCGCCGTTGGCGTAGAAGTCGGCGTCGAGAGAATGATCTCTATGTCGTCCTTGTTCCATAGGACTTCAGAACCCATGGCAGCTCCAAGGATCGTTACCCCTTCTGCAGTTGGATATTCCATTTCAAATTCTTCGTATTCGGTCGCATACCATGTAAGTATCACGGCAGCATAGTTGGCAGGGATCTGGTCTTGGTTGAAATCTTTGATATCTTCTTTGGGGTGCATGTAACCCTCACCCACGGTCAACTTTTTCACCCTGCCGAAACAGGATCGTGAGGTGGACGCGCATGGGTTCCCGGATGTCGTCGACGGGGTGCCTTGGGCGATCCTCGATCATTGGCAGTGGCTGCCCTTGTGTCTGCCCTTATGGAACTTGAGGCACGGCCACGCCAGCCTGGCGAAGCATCTATGACCTCATCGACACCATATCTGGGTCATTGCTCATGAAGGCTTCTTTTATGGACCGGCTGATCATTTCGGCCACGCCTTGATCATAGCCCTTCTGAAAGATGCCCTCCTTGTACCTCTGCCTTGACTGGTATGTGGCAGCATCGGATTGCCATGACTCCACTGAGTTCCAGCTCATCTTCGATGACATGCCACGGACGCGGCCACGGTGCTCGGGGGTTCCCAGCGCCAGGGTCAGCAAGTCCTGGCCCCTACGAACCTCAAAGCTGTCCTTGGATTTAGCGGCCTCGATGAGAGCCCTCTCCACCTCCTCGAATTTGGGCTCATTGAACTTGCTCGCGCCCTCCTTGAGCTTCTTCGGCTTGCGGGCATAGATGAAGTCCTTGGCCCTCAAGTCTACACCGTTGTACGGATCGAGAAGCCTGGCGGCAGCTCTAGCCCTTTCTTCCTCCCGCCACTGGGGCCTCTTTCCAGCAAACCCAGTCATGCCCAAGTGGTGGGGGTGTAGGTTCTTCTTCGCGAGTGCGCTGAACTTGGCGCTCTTTGCCTTTGCTTCTTCTATTGTTCTTTGTTTGCAGAACTCTTCCCAGTGATGTTCCTTCACCATAGTGTATTTGACACAGGGTGACTTGCCTAGTTTCAGGTAGTACCTGGTCAGCATGGACTTGAAGTTTCTAAAGGCTCTTCCTGCCACGTGCATGACCCACTCCCTGCACTTGTTCAGATCAGCATCCTTGGGATAATGGAAGCTCCTCATCACCTCACCCCAGATATGTGTCTTGTAGTTGACCGGGACATTGTTCCACTCCTCCCAAGTGATCTCCACCTTGTCCTTGACTATACATTCCACCTGGTTGCTGAACTTGGCAAGGACCGTGGGTGGCGACAACGGGTTTCCCTCTGGTCCCACCTCATGGATCACATGGACTTCGCCGTGGGTTTCCCTCCGGTGCCTCCCATGTTCCCCCTTCTCAGCTTTGTCCTCTGACCCCTAGACTTGCCTAAAGTGGTTGGAGATGGAGCAGGGGGCTCTTTGTCCCTGACTTGTTCCTCCTCGAAATTCAATTCTCGAGGCACCATCGGTATCTGTTCAGGGTTTGGAGACCGTGCACTTTCAACTTCGTCGTCCCTCGGTTGGTAGGTCGGATCATCTTCCTCCTCTGTACGATGTTTCTTTGTTGGCCTCAGGGTCACAGACACTTGGCTCTCGAGGCTAGTTGATGATGATGCACTAGGGGTAGGGTCGCGCCATTCGCTTATCAGTTCCTCCGCCATTGGAAAGCTATAATGAATACATATTTTAGTTGTATTGACACAGTTATAGAGTAGTAAAGTAGAGTAGTACTAGAGTAGTAAAGTAGAGTAGTACTAGAGTAGTAAAGTAGTAGTAGTTGGCTCAGATTTGCCCCATTGTCATCACATCGCTTTTAAACTGGTTGCTTGTATCTGGTATACAAGTCATCCTAGTTTAGCGGGGGCACTCGATCATCATCACCGCTGCCTCAGCATAAAAGGGTTCACATCATTGCATATGCCACTGCCTCAGCTTAGAAGTGTGAAAAGAATCATCATTGCAAATACCAAACAAAAGCCATCAAGATAGTTTCAAAATTCGGCCCCAAAGGGCTAAGTCCTTCGGCCATCAAGATAGAGTAGAAGACTAGAGGAGGTGAGAGTAGAGTAGAGTAGAGTAAGAGGAGTAGAGTAAGAGCTGTACAGCAGAGTTTAGTAGAAGATTGAGTAGAGTTTAGTAGTAGATTGTATAGTAGCAGTAGTAGTATTCTATAGTAGGACACTAAGCACTCAAACTGAGCACACAGTGGTAGGGCTAAGTCTTCGGCCATCAAACTGAGCACTCACACTATTGTAGAAGGAAGCAAGGGAATGCAAAATCGCATCATAGGCATCATAACCTATTAGAGGCATCATAGGCAGTGGCATTGCTCAGCATTGAAGTCTAGCATCACAGGCAGCAACAGAAATCTAAAAATTGACACTGCCAAAAATAGCATTGAAGTCTAGCATCATAGCTAGGCAGCAATAGAAATCCAAAAATAGGATTAGATACAAGCCCACTTGATCTCATCACCAAAAATAGGATAAAATAGCATCACATCACAGTATAGTATTATAGATAGGGGTAGTAGTAGGGATAGGGGAGGGGGGACTAGGGAGGAGCTACGTGAGTTGATATGCATGAAACTGGAACTATCTCATCGTCGCTACCTCAGCACAAGAAGAACCACATCATTGCATGCCACTGCCTCAGCACATGTTTTTATAAGTTTAACAAAAAATCATCATCGCAAATGCCACACAGATAAGATAGTGTCAAAAAATAGATCCCAAATCCATCCCAATTTATCAAAATTCATCCCAATTTCATCCCAATTCATCCAGGCATTATGCTCAGTCAAAAAAAGCATCACAGGTAGCTGCAAGTTGAAAAAATCATCACAGGCAGCATATAGGCAGTGGCATTGCTCAGATTACTATTGAAGTTAGGCATCACAGGCAGTAAGGGCATCACATATGCCATTCATCTCAAGTAGGCAGCAATAGTAGACAACCATTTGCTTAGTTCAAATTAGGAAATAGAAGGCATCACATGCACTGCTCAGTTCAAATTAGGAAAAAGAGTAGGCACTGCTCAGTTCAAATTAGGAAATAGAAGGCATCACAAGCAACATGCACAATAGGAGCAGTAGCTGAACATTGGCAGTGGCATCATTGGTAGTGGCATATGCTCAGTTTTCAATTAATTGCATCACAGGCAGCAGTTTGAATTCATCACAGGCAGTTCCAATTCATCACAGTTCCACATGTAGAAATAGGCATTGCTCAGAAATGGACACAGAAGGGAGAAATCACATACAGTTTCAAACCTCGAAGATGGAGCCGGGGAAGAAAGGAGCGAGCACAGTGCTAGGGTTTCGACGTGCGGACGGAGGCAGCGGCCCTTGGCGTCGGTGTGGTCGACCAAGGTCAGCGGGGGTGACGGCGGCGGCCCTCGTTGTCGGCGGCCGGAGCTATGGCTCCGAGCTCTGAGGACGGGGGTGGGGCATGGGCACGGGGGAGGAGGACAGGGGCGGGGGTCACCGCCTAGGAGCTCGGCGGTGGGGATGGCGGCGGCCCTCGGTGTCGGCGGCCAGAGCTATGGCTCCGGGCTCCAAGGATGGGGGTGGGGCACGCGCACGGGGTAGGAGGACGGGGGCAGGTGAAAGCTCTAGTTTGGTTTTGGTTAATTGATGAAACCCTAAGTGCTAACCTAGTTTATCAAGATGATTATGAGATAGGTAGCACTACTCCAAGTAATGAAGCAATGACGAAGATCATGACGATGGTGATAGCATGGTGATGATCAAATGCTTGAACTTGGAAAAGAAGAAAGAGAAAAACAAAAGGCTCAAGGCAAAGGTATAAAATGTAGGAGTCATTTTGTTTTAGTGATCAAGACACTTAGTGAGTGTGATCACATTTAGGATAGATAGCCGTACTATTAAGAGGAGTGAAACTCGTATCGGAATGCGGTTATCAAAGTGCCACTAGATGCTCTAACTCATTGCATATGCATTTAGGATCTAGTGGAGTGCTAACACCCTTGAAAATATTTGTGAAAATATGCTAACACATGTGCACAAGGCGCTTTCGGGAAAATGAAATGTCTATTTTCTATTGCGCCGGATGCAAAATTCTTGGTGATTGGCACACTTGAGCAAGGGTGAAGAAGTTAGAGTTGAAATGGAGTTGGTCGAAATGATGCTGGCGTCGGTCTACTGACCGGACGCTGGGTCACTCAGCGACCGGACGCTGAAAGGCTGCGTCCGGTCGAGCTGTCAGACGGCATAGTGGCTAGGGTTGAGCACCGGACGCTGGCTACGTCCGGTCAAGGTGGACCGGACGCGTCCGGTCGAAAAAACATGCCTCGGGGAGCTTACTGGAAACGACCGGACGCTGGGGCTTCAGCGTCCGGTCAGTTTTATCGGACGCGTCCGGTCATGCTCGGGAGCTTACTGTAAATGACCGGACGCAGGGGCTTCAGCGTCCGGTCAGTTCGAAGAAGCAGCGTCCGGTCGAGGCTGATGACCGTTGAATCTGGACACGTGGCTGACATCGAGCGACCGGACGCTGAGGGCCAGCGTCCGGTCAGTCTGACCGGAGCGTCCGGTCAGAGCGTGTTTTGCCCAGTGAAGGGGTACAACGGCTCTATTTGATGGGGGCTCTATTTATAGCCCCATGGCCGGCTCAAGGGAGCGCTCTTGCACATTTTCATTGACATAGCAACCTTGTGAGCTTAGCCAAAGCCCTCCCACTCATCTCCATCATTGATCCATCATCATTGTGAGATTGGGAGAGAATCCAAGTGCATTGCTTGAGTGATTGCATCTAGAGGCACTTGGTATTCGTGTTGCGCTGCGGATTTCGCTTGTTTCTCTTGGTGGTTGCCACCACCTAGACGGTTGAAGCAGCGGTGAAGGATCGGCACAAGTTGGTGATTGTTCGTGGCCGCCTTCGGTGATTGTGAGGGGAGTTGTACCTTCCCTGGCGGAGCGCCGAAAGGTAACTCTAGTAAATTGCTCGTGTCATTGAGTTACCTCACTTGTGGGTCGGTTCTTGCGGTGTCCAATCGTGTGGACGAGGTTTTCGAAACACCTCTTAGCCGCCGAACCACCAAGTGTTGGTCGACACAACGGGGACGTAGCGTGTTGGCAAGCACGTGAACCTCGGGAGAAAATCGATTGTCTCTCTTCTTTGTCATTCTCCCGGTGATTGGCTATATATTCATCTTGTGATTGGTTCATCCCCTACACGTCGGTATAATCACTCTACTCACTCATTTACATTCTTGCAAACTAGTTGATACAAGCTCTTTAGTGTAATTAGAATTGAGAGCTTGCTTTATTATTTACATTCATCTAGTTGAGCTCTTTAGAGTAGCAAGGTTGAGAGCTCTTAGTGAGTAATTACATAGCTAGTTTGTGTGCCTAAGTATTCATTGCAACTAGAATTGTTGGATAGGTGGCTTGCAACCCTTGTAGAGCTAGAGCAAGTTTGCATTAAGCTATTTGTCATACTAATCAAATTGCTCTAGTTGATTTGTAGATTTTTAAATAGGCTATTCACCCCCCCTCTAGCCATATTAGGACCTTTCAGCAGGGGTCACCGCGGAGGAGCTCGGTGGCGGGGATGGCGGCGGCGGCGCTAAGTTTCGGCAGCCCTTCGGGGTCGAATTCGAGGGCACGAAAGACTTAGAAAATTTGGGCGAGCAGCGGCACATATATAGCCACGGATTAACCATGGCGGGCAATATAAGCCACCCGCCGCGGTAAATGTTTACTGCAGCGGGCACCTTAGACTGCCCGCCGCGATTAATTGATTAACCGCGGTGGGCGCTGTTACGTGCCCGCCACGGTTAATATTTTATAGTATTCTATAGTATTAGTAGGTTGAGTAGTACTAGTAGAGTAGTATTGTATAGTAGTAGTAGTAGTAGATTCAGTAGTACTAGTAGAGTAGTATGGTTCCATGATATTAATAATAAGTTACAAAACTTGTCTTCAATAGATCGAGCTATATTATTACATATATGTCTCTAGGATACATATATCATTTTGGTGCAGGTGCTTTCACCGTCCTCTTCTCACCGTCGGGGCGGGCCCACGGCATCACCTAGACTTGTTGAATCGGTCCTCGACGACCTTGATCTTCTTTGGATGATCGGTAAAAACTCGAGCTCTGCGTAGTTGTTGTATTGTTCGGGACTCTACACCCCATCAGCTCCCACAATCCGCTGCTTTCCGAACACAACCACATGCCTTTTTGGGTCCTCTGCATATATATAGTAGGCCACTTGCACGACATTGGTTGCTAGTACCCACGGGTCATCTTTGTAGCCGATACTTTTGAGGTCCACGGTGGTTAGCCCATAACTGTCCACTGCAACCGCATTCGGTTTGACCCACTGGCAACGGAAGACGGTTATGCGTAGGTTTTGGCCATAGTCAAGTTCCCATATTTCTTCGACTTGCCCATAGTATTGCCTCCTCTGGCCCGTGGACTCTTCTTCGCCCTTGTATCGAACACCACAGTTCTATGCCGAGCTCTTCTTGTCCTTGTCTTTCGTGTGGAACCTATAGCCCTGGACATCATACCCATGCCACGTGGTGATTTGGCTGGATGGGCCTAACACAAGCCTCTTAACGGTCTCCGTATCTTCATCAGGGCATCCTTCAAGGGGTATGTGTCGCTCTTTGAGCCACTCTATGAAATTACTCTTGTGATGGTTCTGGATCCATGCCTCCGTGCATTGTCCGTCATTAGCGGTGCAGATCTCTTCTAGGTGCTTTTCAATGTATTTCTCCATGCTCACTAACTGATGAAGGATGTTGTAATGAGCTTCTTGCACCGTTCGGTTTGCCACATCGGTGCGTACTTTTCGGCCTGTGCACCCCATCCCTGAGGTTTTGCCTTCGTGGTGATGGACAGGCAGCCCAATCACCCTCCCATCTCTTATGTACCTCATACACTAGTTCACGGCCTCCTCCGTTGTGTATGCCTCAATCATAGAGCCCTCTGGGTAAGCGCGGTTATGGACGTATCTATTGAGGGTGGACATGAACCGCTCGTACGTCCACATCTGGTGTAGGTACACGGGGCCCAGTTGATGGATCTGATCGACCATATGCATCATTAGGTGTGGCATAATATCAAAGTAAGATGGTGGAAAGCACATCTCGAGCTGGCAAAGGGTCTCCGCGATGAACTCCTTTAGGGCAGGCAGCTCAGCCTTATCAATGACCTTCTGGGTGATGCGGTTAAAGAAGTATGACATCCGTGTGATGACCATCTTCACGTACTCTGGATGGATAGCCCTAATCGCAATTGGTAGGAACACCATCAGCATGACATGGCAGTCGTGTGAGTTGTAGCCAGTCATTATGAGGTCTTTCATGGAGACTAGGCTCTTGATGTTGGAAGAGAAACCAGTCGGCACCTTGATACCCCTAAGGAACTTAAGAAAAGCTGTCCTCTCATATTGCGTTAGGTTGCAGGCCGCACCTGGGATATCGACTTTACCGTTCTGAGGCGGTCCTGGGTGAAGGTCCAGCCTGATGCCCAGATTGACAAGATCCGTCCGTGACTTGATACCATCCTTTGTCTTGCCCTTGATGTCCAGCAGGACACCGATCATGCTTTTGAAGACATTTTTCTCTAGGTGCATGCAGTCGATGGCATGGGGTGTATTCAATGTTTTCCAATACAACAGGTACCTGAAGAAAATTGACTTCTTCTTGAAAGGAACGACGGCGGGGACTTCCTCCGTCTGGTCCCACTTTTGCTTCCTTGTCTGCTTGGTCCCCTCTTCAGGCGGCTTCTTCTTCTTTCCAAACTCCACCTGATCCATGTCCTTGACCATCTCATACACCTTTGTCCCCCAACTAGTCTGCGTCGGTTGATCACGCTGCGGCTCGTCCTGATTGTCAAAGTATTTGTTCGTAATACTTCTTCTATACCTGTGATTTTTGGCAAGGAACCGTATGTGCCTCATGTACACCATCTTATTGGATCCCTTAAGGTAAGTGTAGCAGGTCCGTCGATGCAAATTACGCAGCCGGTCTTCCCTTTGATCTGCCCCGACAGTGAGAAGAGACCGGGGTAATTGGTGATGGTGACAAAGATGATTGCTTTTAGTGTGAACTTCTCCTTGCGGGATGCATCCACCATCTGGACCCCAACATCAAATAGTATCTTCATTTCCTCCATGAACGGCTCCAGGAACACATCTATATCGTTGCCGGGCTGCTTCGGTCCGGAGATAAGCATGGTCAGCATAAGGTACCTACGCTTCTGACATAGATGGGGAGGTAGGTTGTACATGGTGAGCATGACAGGCCAAGTGCTGTGCGAGCTGCTAAGCTCACCGAATGGGTTCATCCCATCGGTACTCAGTGCAAACCTAACATGCCTGGGCTCCTTGCCAAACTCCGGGTAGGCCTCGTCGAAATCCTTTCACTGCTTGCCATCGGATGGGTGCCATAGCTTGCCATTGTCTTTCAGGTGGTCAGCTGATGCATGCCAGGACATGAGCTTAGCATCGTCCGGGTTCCTGAATATTGCACTTAGGCGATCGGTCATGGGCAGGTACCACACCGACAGTGCTGGACTTTTCCTGTACGTGTAACCCTCTTCTTCATTGTCCTGCTGAGCCGAGATCTATTTGGCCGCACTGCTCTTCTTTGCCCCCTTCTTGTTCTTCTTCCGACCACCCCACAAGCCTCCCTCGTCTTCTACATCCACACGACAACCAGCATTTTTCTTGTACCGACTAAAGCCGCAGTGCGGACAACTTGTCAAATTCTCATACTCATTGCCCCGATACAGGATGCAGTGGTTAGGGCATGCATCAAACTTTCTAAGCTTCATCGCCACTGGTCGGATCAGCTTCTTGGCCCGATGAGTATTGGCGGGCACCTTGTTAGCCGTTGGGTACGTGGTGGCAAGGTAGCTTAACAACTCATTGAAGCTAGTGTCAGACCAACCATGATGAGCCTTCAACATCAACATATGGAGGTTAAAACGGAGCGCCGTGCACTCCTTCAGACAATCGCCGCCGTCCTTATAGAGAGGATCAACTGCCGCCTACTTCAACTCTCTGAAATTCTCCAACCACTTTGGGCAACCCAACACAACGTCGTCTTCATCGAAGTGTTTGACTAGATCTTCAACAAGCTGCACATCCTCAGGTTAGCTCACAGTATCCTGACCATACCCACCGTTGCCGGCTTTGTCGGCCATGTCTTGCATTAGATCATCCACCGTGATGTAATCACGACAACTGTTGTCACTGTCGGCTGGCGCAGTTGCTGCTGAAGATGATGAGGAGCTAGGTGCTCCTAAAGGATCTTTATTCATCGGTGGTGCTGTCGTCATCGGTGTCGAAGAGCTCACTCCAGATGCACCGCCACTCGGACCAACTCTTTCGCCGTGAAATGTCTAGACTGTGTAGCCCTCGACGAAACCATACATGATCAAATGAGTTTGCACCTCGCTGTCTCAGTGGGCTTTCAGGTTCTTGCAACGAGAACATGAACATATGGTTGTCATCCGCTTTAGTCTCTCACGGTGAGCTTTACCAGCAGCAATAAACTTCCTTAATTCAAAGAGGTACTGCGGATCATTCACTCTATCGATCCGGTACATCCATTCCGACTTATCCATCATACCTGCAAACATTATCCGTCACAATCAACAAATAAAGAAGAATTAGGAGGAATTGATGATTTTTACGTCCAAAATCATGAAAAAGAGAGGAAATGACGATGTGAAAGATGAAGCATGCATCTATGATGAATCTAAAGTTAAAGAAATACATGACATTATTTTTTCCATTAAAATTGATCTAGATCTAGAGAGAACTCTAGGTGATGGAAATAGAGAGAGAGGATGGAAGGAGAGAGGGAGAGCCTTTATGAACCTCTTATGATGTCCTCCTCCCTCAAATTCAAGCCCTTCAACTCAAATCAAAAGTTTCCTCAAATTTTAGGGCAAAGCCTCCCCCCTGAGTTTGAGAGAGCAAGACCCATGGAGAAGATGAAGGGGTGGTGCTGTGTATTTGTACAGGCTTTACCGTGGCGGGCAAGATAAAGCGCACGCCTCGGTAAATCAACTCTTTACCGCGGCGGGCAGTTTAAAGAGCCCGCCATGGTAAATCGTATTAACCGCGGTGGGTGATTCATACCGCCCGCCGCGGTAAATAACGATTTCCTGCGGCGGGCAAGTAAGGTGGCCCACCGCGGTAAACCCTTTTCCCACAGCGGGGGCCTCGCTGGCCGGCCACCGGTTAACTGTGGCGGGCAAAAGAGGTGCCCGCCACGGAGCCCATTTTGAACACGCTGCGCAAATTGATTCCTGTAGTAGTGATAAATAAGCATTATAGTCTCTGCGTCAGCGATGCATATGGCCACTTATTCCAACAAAGTTTAAACATATTGTAGTTCAACAATGTAGCAAACAACACACCTCACCATTTACACCAATAAGAAATTTACTATTTATGTGAGGACTGCATGCATCTTATGAAATTCTGAAATGCATCTCTCAAATTCGTAGATCTGAACCAACCGCACAAAAGTAAGGGTGGCAAAGGGCTGTGTTCGTGTTAGCGCCTAGCAGGATATCAACTCTTTCAGCCTAGAAAAGATCGGTGTGTAAGCGATACAATTAGAGGAGAGAGAGGGTTCATATGTGCTGCGTAGACCGTGTCACCAAGGCATGGTTATAAAAAAATGAAAACGCCTCTATTTCCTTAGGCACAACAACACCCAAAATATAAGACTTATTCATTCTTTAGTAGCACTACAGTCAAATGGTTCAATACATATTCGGCATCTTCTTTAACGACAGGACTCGAAAGAGAATCTTTTCTGCAAATGGGTTTTCAAGAGAGATGATGTCTATATTTAGGTTGTGTCTCTCAGATAAAAAAATAGATCTTCTATATAGGTATTCTTAGAGGCTGATTTTGGGTCATTTTAGATTTAGGTTCTCATATATGGTTCTTTGTCGGAGACGGTCTTTCAAGAAAAGCGAATCTCGTGAAACTGAAGTGACAGATGGTGCCCACTCGTAGCCCATCTCGATTGCTCAAGCATCTTGGCTGCCGTTAGTCAAACTGACAGAAACAGGGAAATATCAAATGCCCTATTCTGGGCCATTGATGTTGACCTCGTCCATGCTATATTGTACGGATACTTTATTATGGCCCCGTTTGGCAGGGCTTCTCCACCGGCTTCAGGAGCCATTTGGAGCCGTTTTCTACCAAATGGGGTAAAGTAAAATAGCTTCACTTGTGAAGCCCCTAAAAACATGCTCTCACAGTGATTTGGGGTGGGATGGAGCCAAAAAAAGTGGCTTCTCCCGGCTCCTCCTCCAGGCCCCTAAAAACACGCTCTCATAGGGAAGCCATTTTGCCAAACGGTTTACCAAAACCGCTTCAGCTCTATCGGTGGAACTGTTCGTGGAGCAGAAGCAAACAAAATGGCTTCACTAGTGAAGTGATGCCCTACCAAACGGGGCCTATGTTTCGATGTCGTGTGATGGTGGCCACACGGCTAATCTGTCTTGTCAGATTTAATTCTCCATTTGACTTGCTAATCCGGCTGACGTAGTGGTAGAGTAGCAACTGATTACTAATTTACTGGCCGGTTGGTTTCTGGCTGGTGCTGGTTTGTTATGAGAGAAAAATATTGCAGCCCCTTGTTGTCTTTCCATTCCATCAGTTGTTGGAGAGGTAGAGCGGTGTGACATTGCAGGATGCATAAACGCGTGGTGTTGGTGAGCACGGTGGTGGCCGTGCTCGGCCTCGCCACGGCCGCCTTGGGGTTCATCGCGGAGAGCACCAAGTCCAAGGCAAGCTATGCACTCCCTCATCTCTGCTCTTGAAATTGAGTTCTGCAGCGGGCTCACAGTTTGCACCTGGTTTGACTTCGATCCATCGATCGATCGGCCGCGCAGGCTTTCGTAGGCTTCAACGGGCAGCGCTACGTGTACCAGCGCATGCCGGTGCTTGGCTGCGGCGTCGCCGCGGCGCTGCTCACGCTGACAGGGCTGGCCATAGCCCATAGCCACCGCGGCCAGCGGATGTCTCCGACGTGACGCACCCACGACCGGCCGCAGGCGCGCCGTCGCTGTCAAGCTCTCCACCATCGCCTGGTATGCCGCCGGCCGCTCAATTGCTTGTTGGTAGACATCTTGGTTGTGATTGGTCGTTATACATATTTATGCCTCCTCGTCAGGGTGGTGGTGGCGGTGGCGGCAGTAATGTTCCTTTACGGCTCGGCGATGAACCGGGGCGGGACCTGGGACCTCTCGGCGAGGAGGCGGGGCCGGTGCTACGGCCGTGGCTACTACTACGGCTGCACCATGCTCAAGAGCGGCATCTTTGCCACGGCGTCCATCTTGTCCACCGTGGCCACCGGGTGCGCCATCGCGGCCTACGTCTACTTCCAGTGGACGAACGAGCCGGCGCCGGGCCAGTTCGTCACGCCGGGCGTCGCGATGGGACAGCCGCAGTGGGCGCAGCCGTATCCTCCACCGCCCTACCCGCCGCCTATGGCTTACCCTACTCCTCCCCAGTACGGGCACGGTGGCTACGGCCCCAAGCAACCTACGGGCACAGCTTGAGCTGGATGCATCGTCAGTTCCATTCCGTGGAGTTGCGCGGTGTCACCATTAGCCGCTCATGGTTTCCACCTTTTGTGCTTTAATTTGGTCTATATATACTAAGCATGATCCGCGCGTTGCTACGGCTTAAAAATAAAATCGTTGTAGGTATGAATTAGACATATATGTGTGTGTGTGTGTGTATATATATATATATATATATATGATGTCGTCCTTTGAAAAACCAAGTCTCCATATTGTCGTGCCGAGGAAGTTACTATGTCGATCGGTTCGGTCGATGTCATCCTCATCTTCAACAAAGCTGCTATGGAAAAAACGAATCCACCCTGCCCTCGCCGTTGCAGGGGAGGAGGAGAAGGAGGAGATAAATCTCCGGTACCAAAAAAACTTGGCATTGAGAGATCCTAACCTTAAAGGACTCGATATACTAGAAAACTTATTAAAACAAAGGATCCCCACTCCCTCCGGTCTCCAGTGAGATACGGGGGCAGCGGTGGTGGAGGCGGGGGCGGCGGCGGTTCTCGCTAGGGCTTCAACAAAACGACTCGAGTTGGCCTCGCTTGTGCGGCCTGTTGCAGCCCATGTAGCTAAATTGTAGCAAAGATTTATTTTTATATCTAATCTCAAGATGAACTAGAAGCTGGCAAAAACTACTCTATTCTAAATTATAAGATGTTTTTTATTCTTTTCAGATAATATGGCTTTTGTTATGTATTTAGATATATATCACAAAACATCTTATCATTTAGAATGGAGAGTACTATTTTTTCTCACTGGCTATGACTCCACCACGCACTGTAGTAGCAAGTGATACCAAAGATGTCTTCTTCTTCTTCTTGGTCGTGATGATGATGATCATTATTGTTATTATTGTTGTTGTTGTTGTTGTTGTTATTATTATTATTATTGTTGTTGTTGTTGTTGTTATTGTTATTGTTATTATTATTATTATTATTATTATTATTATTATTATTATTATTATTATTATTTGTTGTTGTTGTTACTTTTCAACATATTACAACCAGAGATATAAGGCCCTCACTGATCACAACGAACCATGAGCATTTCCACTAGGTTTCACACGATCATCATAATCACTTAATCATCGCAAAAATTGGAATAGACAAAAAAATACTGGGTCCATACAACAAAGCACAGCTATTTTCTCCAAAGGAAGGCCAAATGTTCCCAAAATGACAGAGAGGCGGTCAGAAAAAATTCAGCAGCGATGGAATAAGCAAGCAATTCATGAGCACTGGCTTAAAAAGAATTTATTAACGATGGAATAGATAAGTTTAAACATATTGTAGTTTAACAATGCTAGAAAACAACAACCTCACCATTACACACCAATGAGAAAATTACTTTTTATGTTAGGAATGTATGCATCTTAAGAAATTTCTGAGATCTAAACAGATTGCAAAAATTTCTGAAATGCATCTATGAAATTCGTAGCTCTGGACCAATCGTAGAATATAGCAAGGATGGCAAAGGAAACATATAGCTTGCATTGTGTTCATGTTACTGCCTAGCAGCGTGATAGGTCGAGACGGCGGACTAAAGAGAGCGTGTAAATAGTCCTTTCTAAAACTTAATCGCACCGACTAACAAAAACAAATATGGAATTACACTACTCGGTCTAGCCTAGACTACACCCCTTTATCTATGTGTCGGTGCGAAAAGTGACCAGCAAGTAAATATTTGTCGTTTTGCCGTATGTTGGGATCGGATGTGGCCTAGCACTCAATGATACAGGGTTTATACTGGTTCGGGCAACGTGCTCTACATCCAGTTTGAGTCGGTCGAGGACTTTATTCCTGAGCCTAGGTGCTCGAAGTTTGCTGTGGGGTTACAAACGAGTGGGAGTAAGATGGGGGTTGTTAGAAGTCCGGTCAGACTCTGGAACGAAGGGCCAAGAGTGATGGGAGCTCCTACATGCGCTATGTATTGGGACATATGCTCTGTGTAGCTTTATAATGTCTAAAGCTAGTAGAGAGTAAGTCGGAATGATCCGCCTGTTGTTCGTCCTTTGTTGTCGTGTGTTGTCTGCCCCTGTTGGGAGAGGGCGCATCCCCTTTTATAGATGAAGGGGATGGCCTTACAAGTAAGAGAGAGAGTGAGAGAAAGAGAGTGTGTGCTACTAGTCTTGTTGCCCACGCCGTCGGATACAAGTAGGTTTGTCGGCGCCCACAATACTGTTGACGGCCAGATGCATGTGGTAGGTTCCACCATGTTCTTCTGGCATGTTAAATGTCGGCACCTACCATACTGTAGGACAAATATCGACGCCCACAACACCATTTGTGTTCTGACATGTCTAGAAGGTTATAAAGTACCCTTCTGACATGACCCGATGGTACTGTCCTGCAGGTGTGCAGGGTACGGTCCTCGGTATTACGATTGACTTGAGCACCCTGCCTTACTTGCTCTGCCTGTTTCTTTGGGTCCTTACCGAGCGGGCGTCCCCGTTCGGTCATTTCCCAGTCAGCTCCGACTGCGCCGGTCGGAGAAGAGCTGTAAGCAAAGGTTCGTTGTAATCTCGGCCGGAGAAGTGGGTCAGAGTCAAAAGCGAGTGTCGTCCCCTCTGTCGCGCTTCAGTCCAGTTGGCTTGATCGAGTGGTACCACGGCGACGTCGGCGGGCGACGTCGTCATGGAGGCACCGAGGTTAGAGCCCTCGAGCGCCAGGTTGGCATCAGGGTGTGTCTGGATTGGACCATCCATGATGTGGGTGGACAGCTCATGAAGGTCATTGATGAAGACCCCATCCGGAGATGAAACCCACCTGGTAGCTAATTTTGTGAGAAAATCAATGACATCATTGTCCTTTTGGGGGACATGATATAGTTCGATCCCCTGGAATTTGTCCTTGAGCTTGCGCACCTCCTGGCAGTACGTTGCCATGAGGGGGCTTTTGCAAGAGGACTCCTTCATGACTTGGTCGACGACCAACTCCGAGTCACCATGGACGTAGAGCCGCATAGCACCGAGCTCAATGGTGATGCACAGTCCGTTGATGAGGCCAAAAAGTGGAGGCAGATTGCGTAGTGGAGCCTGCTCCCATCTGGGGAGATCAGAACTACTCCAGCCCCTGAGCCGGGCACCATCACCGACCTATTGAAGTACATTGTCCAGTACTCATGGGTGACGTCTGGGGTTAGGAGCTAGACCTCCGTCCATTCAATGACAAAATTTGCGAGAGCCTGAAACTTAATAGTGGTGCGGGGGATATACCTGATGTCGTGGCCCATTAGTTCGAGTGCCCACTTGGAGATCCATCCCGTGGCATTGTGGTTGTGGATGAAGTCTCCCAGCGGGTATGAAGTGACAACCGAGACTTCGTGGTCGATGAAGTAGTGTAGGAGCTTCTGGGTCGCCATCAGCACAGCGTATAGAGGTTTCTGCACCTAGGGGTACCAAACCTTGGCATCGGTGAGCACCTCCCTGATGAAGTATACGGGTCGTTGGACCTTAAGGTGGTGTCCTAGCTTCTCCCTCTCGACGACTAGGGCGGCGCTTACCACGTGGTTGCTTGCCACAACATAGAGGAGGGGGGTTCTCCCCGTTCGGGAGCGACAGGGATTGGGGCTGATGTCAGTGACGCTTTGAGGCTCTCCAAAGCTTGTTGTGCTTCCTCAGTCTTGATGAACGCATCCGTCCGTTTGAGAAGCTTGTAGAGAGGCATCCCCCGCTCGCCTAGCGGCAAGATAAATCGACTCAGGGTGGCCAAGTAACCGGCAAGCCTTTGTACACCCTTGACGTTGCGTATAGGGCCCATGTTGGAGATGGCCATGATTTTTTTGGGGTTGGCCTCGATACCGCGTTCGGACACAATGTATCCAAGCAGCTTCCCCTTCGAAACCCTGAAAATACATTTTTCAGGATTCAATTTGATGTTGAACCTTCGAAGGTTCACGAACATTGCGGCCAAGTTCGCGATCAGGTCGCAAGCTTGAGCCATTTTGACCACTATGTCATGAACATAGACGGCGATTGTTGGTTTTGGCCGCTCGACTTGGTTAGGCTGGTCGAGCGGGTCGATTTGATCGGCGAAGCATTACTGCATGCACCATTGATAGGTGGCGCCAGCATTCTTCAGACCGAAAGGCATGGTTACGTAGCAGTACGAACCATACAGGGTGATAAATGACGTTGTGAGCTGGTCGGACTCTTTCATCGTGATCTGGTGATAGCCTGAGTAAGCATCTAGAAAGGAGAGGATTTTGCATCCTGAGGTGGAGTCGACTATCTGGTCTATGCATGGCAAAGGAAAATGGTCCTTTGGGCACGCCTTGTTGAGGCCGGTATAATCAACGCATATTCTCTATTTTCCGGTCTTCTTTTTAACAAGAACAGGATTGGCAAGCCAGTCGGAGTGGTATACCTCCTTGATGAATCTAGCTGCCAGGAGTTTGGCGACCTCCTCGCCTATGGCCCTTAGCCTCTCATCGTCAAAGTGACGCAGGCGTTGCTTGGCGGGCTTTGAGCCTCGGATGAGGCGTAGTGCATGCTCGGCGACCTCCCGTGGTATGCCTGGCATGTCAGAAGGTTTCCATGCGAAGACATCACGATTGGCGCATAGAAAGTCTGCGAGCTCACATTCCTATTTGGCCGAGAGCTAGGTCACGATCTGCACCATTTTGGTTGGGTCGGTGGGGTCGATTCCCACCGCCTTAGTTTCTTCGAGTGGGCGGAAGGCAGTCGAGGAGGTTGGCTTGTTGTAGTCTAGGACTGCTGGGGTCGACGATTCTCCGAGCCGAGGGAGCTTGGCTGAGTTGATGATGGCAGTGGTGAGCTCGTAATGCTCGCGGTCACACATGTAGGTGTGCGAAAAGGTGCTACCCACAGTGATGACGCCATTCGGTCTCGGCATCTTCAACTTGAGGTAGGTGTAGTTGGGGATCGCCATGAACTTGGCGCAGTATGGGTGCCCTAAGATAGCATGGTAGGACCCTGGGAAGTCCACCACTTCAAAGGTGAGGACCTCTGAGCAGAAGTTGGCTCGGTTGCCAAACGTGACGGGCAGGTCGATTTGCCCGAGCGGGTACGCCTACGTCCCCGGGATCACACCGTGGAAGGAAGAACTCACTAGATGGAGCTCCGACTAGAGGATGCGCACGTGAAAGGTCCTAATGGCTAGAGGGGGGGGTGAATAGCCTAATAAAATTTCTACAACAACACTTAACAAAATGGTTAGACAATTATGAGGCGAAGCAAGTGTTGCGCTAGCCTACTCAAAATGTAAGCCACCTACCACAATTCTAGTTTAGATAGTGTCTATTCACACAATAGCTATGACACTACCCTATGTTAGTGTGCTCTCAAAGGCTAACTAAAGAGCCACACCAACCAAGCAAGCAAGCTCTCACAACTAGCTACACTAAAGAGCTTGTCAACTAGTTTGCGGTAAAGTAAAGAGAGTGATCAAGAAGGTTATACCGCCGTGTTGATGAAGAAACTAATCAATCACAAGGATGAATAATAATGAAGACCAATCACCTCGGAATCAATGATGAACACAATGATTTTTTACCGAGGTTCACTTGCTTGCCGGCAAGCTACTCCTCATTGTGGCGATTCACTTACTTGGAGGTTCACGCGCTAATTGGCTTCACACGCCAAACCCTCAATAGGGTGCCGCACAACCAACACAAGATGAGGATCACACAAGCCATGAGCAATCCACTAGAGTACCTTTTGGCGCTCCACCGGAGAAAGGTCAAGAACCCCTCACAATCACCACGATCAGAGCTGGAGATAATCACCACCCTCCGCTCAATGATCCTCGCTGCTCCAAGCTGTCTAGGTGGCGGCAACCACCAAGAGTAACAAGTGAAATCCACAGTGAAACACGAACACCAAGTGCCTCTAGATGCAATCACTCAAGCAATGCACTTGGATCACTCCCAATCTCACTATGATGATGAATCAATGATGGAGATGAGTGGGAGGGCTTTGGCTAAGCTCACAATGTTGCTATGTCAATGCAAATGGCCAAGAGAGTGAGCTTGAGCTGGCCATGTGTAACACCTCGGGTGCTTAAAATACTAAAACCTGACATGTCATCATATGCATTGCAAAGCATTTGGCATTTGGTGAAAACTTTGAGATGCATACACTAAAACGAGTTTATATTCATGTGGTATGTGTTGAATTGTATTGTTTGACTTAAATTCAAAGTTTGTTTGGATTTTTGAATTTTTCGAGAAAACCCCGCTTTTCAGCATTTAAATCCTACCCTAAAAATCCATTTCAAAATATAAGCATATTTTGGGGTTGATCCCAAAAGCAAAAGTGTAGAGCTTAACAAGTTATACAAAGTTTATTTTTGGAGTTTTTCAAGTTGTTTAGAAAAATTTGGAGTAATTCAAAAAGGCGTAATTCGTTAAATATTCCCTATTCAAATTCAAAAGTTCATTTCAAAATCTAGACCGAATTAGGAGATGGTTATAGAAGCAAAGTTGTAGAACTTTTGATTTTGAACAACTTTTGTTTATGGAGATTTTTGAGTTGTTATGAAAATTTGAGAGTAATTTGTGAATTTTGGCGAATGGCAAACTTGTAAATATTGTGAACAGTGTTCACCGCCGAAGCTACATAGCCGGCGACCGTCTTCGGCGTTCTAGGCGCGCGCGTGGTGGCCTTGGCTTCGCGCTGGAGCGGGAAAGGCGTTGCCGTGGCTTCTCCTTGCTTCCTTGGCCGCCCTATAAAGCTCTGACGCCCTCGTCTTTGCCCTTTCTTCTTGCTCTGTTTTCCCGTCGCCGCTGCTCCACTCCGTCGAGCTCTCACCGTCGACCTAGCGCCGTTACCGTCTCGGCAAAGCATGCTCTAGCTCCGCCGTATCCTTGCGCATCCAGCCAACCCACCAATTCAACTAGTCTAAGTCGGGAACTCGAGTTGCATCGTCTTCTTCCTCGTGGCCGGCAACTCCTCCACCGAGCACGATTCGCCGCGGCCAGAGCTCCACGGTGCATCTTCGTCCCTGGTTTTGGCTGATTCTGCTTCGTCTCGATGCTGTAGTACTTAATCCATAGCTGGTTACTCATTTTGATCACTGCAGTCACCGGTACACCATCGCCGACGACGTTTTGCTCCGCCATGATCACCGTGATCGTCGTCACGCCTCTCCGTTGCTTCTCCGACCTCGCTCCTTGCTTCAACGCGTTCGGGGTGAGCCACTGGTGCTTCCTAGATCCCTTGTTTGAGCTCTACCAGTCGCACACCGCCGGCGTAGCGCTGCCGTGCCACCGCGTCCGCCATGGTCGATGACGAGCTAGTATAGGACCGTAATCAGTGCTGATAGGGACGTCAATCGATGCGCCTAGACTTGGTGATCATTTTGGTACGTTGGTCGTCGCCGGTGAACTCACCGTCGACGAGAATTCGCCGGTCAGAGCCGTCGCTGCCGTGGTCAACGTCGGAGGTTGAAGATGACATGTGGGACCCGGGTGTCAGTGACTCAGCGTTCTAAGTAGATTTTCTATTTTTCAGAATTAAATGAATAGTGCTGTAATTTGTTATTTTTGTGTAGAATTATTTAGAGCTCCAAAAATTATGAAAATTTTTATGTGAATTCTCTATGAGGTATATTATATAACAAAAATTTGAAATATTGATTTTCAGTATTTTTGGGGTATGATAAAAATTGCTCAATTAATTAATAAATGACTTTCCATGATTTTTCTAGGCTTATTTACTTGTCCAAAAATTATGAAATTTGTTTTGCCACTTAGTTATCATGTAATGAACATTTACTAAAATTTTGAGCTCAATTAGAATAAGTTGATTTATTTCATAATTTTAATTAAATAATTAATTCATAAAAGCAAATAGTAACCTTTAGTGATTTAGGTTTTGTTTGTAATTTTGGATTGAGTGATGACCTTGGGTCATTTGTTGATAATGATCCTTGGCAGTTGATGTATGTGTTACGAAAAAGATTTAGTTTGTTTGACTTGCAACTGTACCGCGAAGGAAAGTTGTATTCAAATTGTTAATTTTTGTATCCATCATCGAGCATCATATTTCGTATTCCGCATCATGTTAAACGTGGCATTGTTATTACGTGTAGTGAACAAAGGTGAACACGTGGTAGTTAATCAAGCTGTTGAGGAGGTTAATCCGTCTGTTGAGGTCAGATCGAATACTTGTGTGACGTCGCAGGAATCAGACTTTTCCGTCAACGAAGGCAAGCCCCGGGTGCATACAACCCTACCTTGTGTTTTACAAATTAATTTCGCTTTTGCTTTCCATTACTGCATTAAGTGATTAGGAGTTAAGTAAGAGCCTAATTGGTGCATTACCACCCTTGTTATTCCATATTTACCATATTACCAGTTTTAAACTCGTATATGCCTAGTTTTGCTTAGCTATACGTAGAACGATGAAAGTCGGGTGATTACCTGCCACCTGCAAGTTTTAAATGGAACCTTGGTTACTTATGCTATCATGTGATATGGGAATGTGGAGTAATAAATCTAGACCGGGCGGACTCGGTGTGTGTGAGCCACAAGACATGGAGGTCTTGTGAGCGGGTTCTTTCCGCCTGTGTCGATTAAGGCACGTCCGTTGTTGAATTGCATGAGGTGAGAATTTGTAGTACTAACCACATACTCCGGTAAGCCTGAACTTGGCGATTCTATTACGAGAATGGCTACTCACGCACTGGGAGTGGAGAGATGGCGGGAATAGCGTGTACCCACGTGGCTACGGGCTGGATTAGTGGAGTACTGTATTCTCGGGTGGCGCAGACCCGTTCTTGTTTTAGAGGATCCGAGGGTAGGTTGGTATATGTAGGTCAGGGACCTACATATGTCGTGTGGTCTGGAATCCCCAGCTGGGTTTATAATCGGTTCGAATCGTCGTTGCTCCTCGGTTATGGAGACTCAACTCACTGTTCATCATCGTAGCATTAATAACTGGAACTTGAATAAGGCTTGTGAAGGTGTTGGATATGAAGTTTCATGATCTCAGTATGGATCGTGTCAGCTTTGTATATGATTTTATGAAGCTTTCTATATAAAGACTTTTGATAAAGAGCTTTTACGCAAAAGAACCTTGATTATTGCTAAAACCATATCTTGAATCCCTGAGCCTGCATTCCTGAATTCTATCAGTTTTATTTCGGTTAAGTCTTGTTGAGTACTTTTGTACTCAGGGTTCGTTGACTCTTGTTGCAGGTGAGCCTCATGAGCAGATCTGTTTTGGATCGTGCTGCATGACAGTTGTACCTTGTGATGACGATGTGAAGTAAATGTGTGGCCCTTGGGCAGGGCAATCTCCTTGTGTGTTTTGTATTATATTATAATGCCACTCCACTATTTTGTTTTGTAATAAACATTGAACCTAGTGCGAGGTTTGAAACTACTGTTTTGTAAATTATGTTATTGTAAGACTTCCGCTGTTTTTACTCTGGTGTCGATATTTGAATAAGTGTTGTATTACTGCAATGACTCTATAACGTGATCCTGCTCGGAAATCGTGGATGATTCGGGGTTCCCCGAGGACACCCGACAGTCTTTTTAAGTTAATGGAAACATATGCATAAATGTCAAAGGTCGTTGGACAGTGACAGGTGCATGTGGGCCCTATAACTTAGGAGGTTCTGCCACACCATGGGGCTTAAATAGAAGCCCCCACAAAATAGAGCCGTTGTACTCCTTCACTAGACACTGATTGGGCTGACCGGACGCTCCGGTCCTACTGATCGGACGCTGCCCCTCAGCGTCCGGTCGCCAGATGCAGCCACGTGTCACCTGCGTTCAACTGTGAACGTTTGATCTCAACGGTTGAAAAGTTGACCGGACGCTCTGACAGAGCTGACCGGACGCTGGACTCTCAGCGTCCGATTGTTTACAGTAAGGGTCCAAAACATGTTTTTGCCAACCGGACGCGTCCGGTCATGCTTGACCGGACATAGCCCAGCGTTCGGTGCTTAACCCTAATCACTGTGCCGACCGACCACTCGACCGGACACAGCCCTTCAGCGTTCGGTCGTAGAGCGACCTAGCGTCCGGTCAGTTGACCAACGCCAGCATCATTGCGACCAACTCCCTTTCACTTCTAACTTCTCCACCCTTGCTCAAATGTGCCAACCACTAAGTGTATCACCTTGTGCACATGTGTTAGCATATTTTCACAAACATTTTCAAGGGTGTTAGTTCTCCACTAGATCCTAAAAGCATATGCAATGAGTTAGAGCATCTAGTGGCACTTTGATAACCGCATTCCGTTATGAGTTTCACTCCTCTTAATAGTACGGCTATCAATCCTAAATGTGATCATACTTTCTAAGTGTCTTGATCACCAAAACAAAATAACTCCTACAAATTATACCTTTGACTTGAGTTTTTTGTTTTTCTCTTTCTTATTTTCAAGTTTAAGCCCTTGATCATCACCATGCCATCACTATTGTCATGCTATGATCTTCATTGGCTTCTCCACTTGAAGTGTGCTACCTATCTCATGATCACTTGATAAAGTAGGTTAGCACTTATGATTTCATCAATTCACCAAAACCAAACTAGAGCTTTCAATCTCCCCCTTTTTGGTAATTGATGACAACCCTTATACAAAGATATGAATTAAAATTCAATTGAATCCATGTTGCTTGTCCAAGCATATTTACCATGTGTAAAAAGATATGGACAAGTTTCATGAACCCCAAATGGTAGCAATTGCTCCCCCTACATATGTGCTAAGAGTTTGGATTGAAGCTTGCACATATGCTTAGATAGGAAATATAGGAGTCAATGTCTACCATATGATGCTAAGGTATAAAAGATGGACCTTTGAAGCGTGATACCAATCGGAGTGCACCATTATACCATCCTTAGCATCATGGTTAACTTGATACCACTTGGAAACAACACTTTGAAAAATGAAACCACTATATAACCTATGCATGCTAGTTTTTCATTTCATCATTCAAACCTACAACTAGCATACACCACACAAGCATGGATATCGAAATTTAAAACTTGTGCCATGCAAGCAAAACATATGAAATGCACATTCAAATGCATCATACAAGTTCATGAGCTTGCTCCCCCTACTTGTGTGCTCAAAATTTTAGTTGATCCCTTTCCTTTGTTCATTTCTCTCATATATCAAGATATCTTTATGTTTTTCTCCCTTTATGATATTTCTCCCTCTTTTTCACTATTTTTACTACTATCTTTGTTTCTCTCCCCCTTTGTCATCAATGACCACAAAGGTTCTAAATATAGATAGTATTACTTGTAGGGTCAAGATTATCAATGTCAATCAATGGGGTGAGGATCATTTTCCCAAATTTGGTTCAAACTAGAATATATGCTAAAGATATTTAACTCGGTTTGATCCAAGGATAAGCTTCTTCACACCTCCAAATAAGGGTTATCTTATACCATGTTGAGTTAAACACTTATAGCTCATTTTCTAGATTAAACACTAGGTTTACAAGCCCATAAACATGTCATATGCTATCACTAGATCATGTCAAGCATAGAAGCAATAGTGATACCATATAAACATCAAATTCATTTGATTTTCATGAATGAGCCTAATAAAATAGAACCACTTGAAAGGTCCTAATAAAATTGAAAATGTGACTAGATTGCACTCTCATTATCACATAGCAATGGCACTTTCTTGAACTTAATTCCAAAGTCATTCAAGGTGGCCTTCATCCAAAGAATTTGTGCACAACAACTACCGGTGGATATGTATTCGGCTTTGGCGGTTGATAATGCAATACTATTTTGCTTCTTTGATGACCATGAAACAAGTGATCTTCCCAACAATTGACATGTGTCTGAGGTGCTCTTCCTTTCAACATTGCATCCCGCATAGTCCGAGTCGGAGTAACCAACTAGCTCAAACTTTGCTCCTTTGGGATACCACAAACCAACATTTGGTGTATGCTTCAAGTATCTCAATATCCTTTTTGTAGCCTTCAAATGACTTTTTTTTAGTAAGGCTTGAAATCTTGCACACATGCATACACTAAACATGACATCCGGCCTTGATGCGGTCACATAGAGTAGGCTTCCAATCATAGACCGATACAACTTTTGATCCACCATATTTCCACTTGCATCACTATCCAAGTTGCCATTGGTTCCCATTGGTGTGCTAATGACTTTGCTATCACTCATGCCAAACTTCTTGATCATGTCCTTGATATACTTGCCTTGACTTATAAATGTACCATTCTTCAATTGCTTGATTTAAAGACCAAGGAAGTAACTTAACTCTCCAATCATGGACATCTCAAACTCATTAGCCATCATCTTTCCGAACTCAACATAAAAATCTTGATTTGTTGATCCAAATATGATGTCATCAACATAGATTTGCAATACAAACAAGTCTTTTCCAATCTTCTTGATGAAAAGAGTGGTGTCAACCTTGCCTATTGTGAATCCTTTAGAGAGGAGGAAGTCTCTCAATCTCTCATACCATACTCTAGGTGCTTGCTTCAAACCATACAAAGCTTTCTTCAACTTGTATACATGGTTGGGCTTCTTATCATCTTCAAAACCGGGAGGTTGCTCAACATATACTTCTTCATTGATGTAGCCATTGAGAAATGCACTCTTAACATCCATTTGATAGAGCTTGATGTTGTGAGCATAAGCATAGGCTAGCAAGATTCTAATTGCTTCCAATCTAGCAACCGGGGCATATGTTTCTCCAAAGTCAAGACCTTCAATTTGTGTATAGCCTTGTGCTACTAATCTTGCTTTGTTCCTTACTACTATCCCATCTTGATATTGCTTGTTTCTAAAGACCCATTTGGTTCCAATCACATTGTATCCCTTTGGTCTCTCTACTAATTCCCATACTTGATTTCTTGTGAAGTTGTTCAATTCTTCATGCATAGCATTCACCTAATCAACATCCTTCAAAGTTTCATCTATCTTCTTTGGTTCAATAGATGACACAAATGAGAAGTGTTCACAAAATGATGTCAATCTTGATCTTGTTTGCACACCTCTTGAAATATCACCAATGATTGTATCCAAAGGATGATCTCTTGCAATACTTGTTGGTTGGAGCAATGGAACTTGATTGCTTGCACTTGCTAGATCATTGGGTTGAGATGATGTACTAGCCACTTGATCTTGATCAATGTCATGAGAGTCACTTGCACTAGCTTGATTTGTATCATCTTGCACATTTGAGTTGGAGAGCACTTGTACTTGATCATCTTCATCATCAATCACTTGCCTAGGCCTCAATTCACCAATATCCATGTTCCTCATGACATTTGAAAGTTGAATACCTCTAACATCTTCCAAGTTCTCATTCTCTACTTGTGAACCCTTGGTTTCATCAAATTCAACATCATGAACTTCCTCAAGAGTACCACTATCCAAATTCCATACTCTATATGCTTTGCTTGTAGTGGAATATCCAAGTAAGAATCATTCATCACATTTCTTATCAAACTTGCCCAATCTAGTGCCTTTCTTCAAGATATAGTATTTGCAACCAAAGACCCAAAAGTATGCAATGTTGGGCTTTCTACTATTCAAGAGCTCATATGGTGTCTTCTCTTTCAATTGGTGACAATAGAGGCGGTTGCTACAATAGCAAGCCGTGTTGATAGCTTTGGCCCAAAAAGATTGACTCACATTGTACTCACTAAGCATAGACCTTGCTATATCAATAAGTGTTCTATTCTTCCTCTCAACAAGGCCATTTGATTATGGAGTGTATTTGGCCGAGAATTGATGTTTAATTCCAAATTCATCACATAACTCATCAATTCTAGTATTCTTGAACTCACTACCATTGTCACTTCTAACTCTTTTGATGGTTGTTTCAAACTCATTGTGGATGCCCTTAACAAATGATTTGAATGTTGCAAACACATCACTTTTGTCCACTAGAAAGAATACCCATGTGTATCTAGTGTAGTCATCCACTATCACAAATCCATATTTGTTTCCACCGATACTAGTATATTGTGTTGGCCCAAACAAATCCATGTGCAATAACTCAAATGCTTTACTAGTGCTCATCATGCTTTTCTTAGGATGGATGTTTCCAACTTGTTTGCCGGCTTGACAAGAGCCACAAAGCTTATCCTTTTCAAACACAACATCTTTCAAGCCTCTAACCAAGTCATGCTTAACCAATCTATTCAATTGTTTTATTCCAACATGACCAAGCCTTCTATGTCATAACCAACCCATGCTAGACTTAGTGAACAAGCATATAGATAATCTAGCTTCACTAGCATTGAAATCAACCAAGTATAGATTCTCATATCTAAAGCCTTTGAAGATCAAGTTAGAGCCATCTACACTTATGATCTCTACATCATCTACCCCAAATATGCATTTGAATCCAAGATCACATAATTGAGCCATGGATAGCAAATTGAAGTTTAAGCTCTCTACTAGCAACACATTGGATATGCTCATGTCATTGGATATTGCAATCTTACCAAGTCCTTTGATCTTGCCTTTGCCATTGTCACCAAATGTGATACTATCATAACCATCATTGTCATTGGTGTTGATTGAGTTGAACATTCTTGCATCACCGGTCATGTGTTGAGTGCACCCACTATTAAGAACCCAATGCCTTCCTCTGGCTTTGTAATTGACCTACAAAAGAAGATCAATTCTTTTTAGGTACCCAAACTTGCTTGGGTCCTTGAAGGTTAGTAACTATGCTCTTTGGCACCCAAATGGCTTTCTTCTTCGAGCCCATCCATGGTTTGCCAATGAACTTAGCCTTTACACCATTTGTACCCTTAATAAGCATATAGCATGAATCAAGCTTAAGGGAGGATACATTAGCATTTTTGCTCTTGTTGTTGCATTCTTGCTCTTTGTGACCCACTTGCTTGCAACTAATGCAAAACTGACCATTGTTCTTTACAAAACTAGTCTTGTAAGGAGCAAAGGTCGTCTTGCCTTTCTTAGGGGTATAGCCTAATCCCTCTTTGTAGAGAGAAGCTCTTTGGCTACCCAAGCACATAAGCAAGTGGTCCTCACCACCATAAGCCTTGGCTAAGGTGTGAGTGAGCTTAGTTACCTCCTTCTTGAGATTCTCATTCTCAACCATTAGTGAGGGGTCACAAGTGAGACCATCACTACTAGATGAGGTGGAAGTAGAGGTGCTACAAGAAGGGTTAGTGGGAGGAACAATGATAGGCATAGATAGTGATGTATCAATTAAATCACAAGTGTCGTATACCGTGAGAAGGGGTACCCTAAGCAAGATCCAAAAAACGACTGCTTAGACTTCGTAAAAATCGAAACCAGCTAAACGCTGCTGGCCTCGGCCGATTCTCCGACTCGCCCGAGGCCCCATCACCAAGGTCTGCAATTCTCCGACTCGCCCGAGGCCCCCTCGCCGCTGACCTCGGGCGACCCCTTACCAAAGGCCTCGGCCGACCCTCTCTCGTCGCAGGCCTCGGCCGGGCCACCAATCCTCCGTCTCGCGCGAGGCGGGCTCGGCAGCACTCCGCTACCTCTTCCTTCTCCCGTCCCTCTGGCGAAACGTCGTGTCACATCAACTCAGCCGACTGCTGTCCCCGACGACAGCCACACGCCCGGCACAGTACAGCAGAATGGCCGATGGGACAGGAGGCAGGACTGGGCGGGGGTTACCCGCCACTGTACTAACCACCGTGACGCCCATACCTCACTATGCTGTCAACTCCTGCACCAAGGACAATGCAGTGTGGGGAGCCACATCTGGGCTACTGTGGCTTCGGAATCAGTACCCAGGGCCAATAACTCCCCCCAAGGCCTCGACAGTTTGCTTCACGGGCTCGGCAGCCTGAGGGTCCGTGGCCACCGAGCCCCCACGATGGCCCGGCCTCGGCATCTGCAGAGCCGCTGCTCCCTACGACGTCATTACACGACAACCAGCACGTCGCCCGCCATGTCCTGCATCAAGCCGTACTGGAGCCCCACGACGCACAAGACCGAGTATGACCAGCGTGTCACTTCCGCACGTCCCATCAGGGCGCTCAACCACTCCGACAAACCACACGACGGCACAGTACAGCGAACTGGCAGACCAGACGTCCGTCACGTCAGCATCCTGCCATCCACGACGGGACTGTGCAGGGGTTACCGGCTACTGTGCTGCCTGAACTCCTGCATCGAGGACGAACACGACGTGGGGAGTCAGAATCGGGTTCCTGTGACCTCGGGACCAGCGAACCGACCGCTCCGCCCCGCTCGAGATCCCCGATAGGCCTCGGACGAACTAACCGAGTCCCGCCTCGCCCGAGGCTCCCGGTAGGGCCTCGGGCGAACTGGCCATACTCCGCCGCGCCCGAGGCTGGGCTCGTCCCGCAACCTCGTCGCCTCCGCCTCGAAAGTCACTCTGGCAGGCTATCGCATCCAATTAATGCGCCCAGCTGCCCCCACCACGTAAGCCACGATCGGCAGTACGCCGCGACAGGAGCGGCAGGACAACGGTCAAATCGCCTTTTTACCATCAATACATGGTACCGTATCCTGTGGACGCACGTTCCGCACTATTCCGCCTAAATCAACTATCGACGATGGCCGCCCAGACCTCACATTGCCACCTGCTAAAGGCCTCGGCACAGCAGGCCTCAGCACAGCGGGTCTCGGCCTCAGCACGGCAGGTCTCGGCACAGCCTACTACAGCAGCCACCAGACCTGGGCACTTCACCAAGTCAACAAGAGTACAGGAGCGCAGCATGTCGCCAGCCTTGAAGACCATACCGACTAGACATCGACGGGAACTCCCACGACGCCATGCTACTCCAGGGAGCGGAATACGTCAGCAAATAGTAGCCTTCTCATATACTTCTGGCTTCCTCCTTGTGGCTATAAAAGGAGGAGCCGGGGCCATTTCCGGGGGAGGAGGAGAAAAGGGACGAACAAAAAAAGACGAACTCACCGATAGAACCACGCACTTGCACGCTGCTTGAGAACAACGTCTCAAGCAGTCCGCACCACCCTCGCCGAGACCTGGGGCTAGCTCCCTCTCTCACCTAGCTTGTAACCCCTACTACGAGCACTTCGGTGCAAGGAATACAAGATCGATCTCTCAGACTGGACGTAGGGCCTCGATTGCCCGAACCAGTATAAACCTTGTGTCTCTTTGCATCACCATCCGGGATTAGGGGCACGCAGCACAAATTCACTCGTTGGTTGAGGGACCCCCGGTTCCAAAACACCGACAACAAGTTAAACCTACATTGCAAGTTTCAACATGCTTCTTTTTAGTTTGCTCATCAAGCAAAGAGGAATGAGCTTTTTCAAGCTTCTTGTGAGCCTTGCCAAGCTTCTCATGGGCATCCTCTAGCCTCTCATGAGATGCATTGAGCTCATCAAAGGCTTGCTTAAGGGCTTTTATCTCCTTACGCAAGCTTTTGCATTCCCTTCTCTTGATGTCAAAGTGTTCTCTAGTATCTTCTAGCATGTCAAATAATTCATCCTTAGTAGGTTCATCATTATCACTATCACTATCATTTTCATGATCACTTTCATTATCATGTTCCTCATCACTTCCATCATCATAAGATTGTACCTTTGTGGCCTTAGCCATGAAGCATGATGGAGAGTCGAAGAGAGAAGGCTTCTCATTGATAGCAATGCTTGCAAGAACCTTCTTCTTGGTGGTCTTGTTATCATCACTATCATCATCATCATCACTTGAGGAAGCATCGCTATCCCAAGTGACCACATATGATCCACCCTTCTTCTTCTTGAAGGCCATCTTGTCCATCTTCTCTTTCTTTTCCTTCTTGTCCTTCTTCTTGTTCTTCTTGTTATCATCATCATTATCACTATTGTATGGACATTAAGCAACAAGATGATCTTTGCTTCCACACTTGAAGCACCTTCTTGACTCTTCTTTGTTCTTGGATGAAGACTTCTTTCTTCTAGCATGGTAGCCCTTCTTCACCATGAACTTGCCAAATCTCTTGACAAAGAGAGCCATCTTCTCATCATCATCATCATCCCATGAATCATCATCCTCACTTGATGTTTCTTGCTTTGCTTTGCCCTTGGATGATGTGGCTTTGAATGCCACACACTTCTTCTTCTCATCCTTCTTCTCATCTTTCTTCTCCTTGTTTTCTTCCTTCTCATCATCATCTCTATATGTATCATCGGTCATGATGTCTCCCAACACTTGGTTTGGTGTCATGGTGTCCAAACCACTCCTTACTAGAATAGTGACCAATGTACCAAATCTTGAAGGCAAGTATCTCAAGAACTTGTGGGAGAAGTCCTTGTCCTTCACCTCTTCTCCAAGTGCTTTGAGATCATTGACAAGAACTTGAAGCATATGAAACATCTCTGACACACTCTCACCCTCCTTCATCTTGAAGCATGCAAACTTCTCTTTGAGAATGTATGCCTTTGCACCCTTCACTGCTTGAGTGCCCTCAAATGATTCTTCCAACTTCTTCCAAGCCTCATGAGCCATCTCAATATTCTTGATTTGCTCAAATATTCTCTCATCAATTGCATCATGAATAGCACTTAGAGCAATGTCATTGTTTTGGAGAAGCACTTCTTCGGCCGCGGTGGGATTCTCCGGATCACCAATCTCAATTTTGGTTTCTACCACCTTCCACACCTTTCTATTGATTGACTTGATGTGTGTGATCATCTTTGACTTTCAATAAGGATAATTTGAGCCATCAAATTAGGGTGGCTTCTTGGTGTTGTTGATTTGAGCCATTTTAACACCGAAGGTTGTTTAGCCTCAATTAACGGTGACCTCGGCTTTGATACCACTTGAAAGGTCCTAATGGCTAGAGGGGGGGTGAATAGCCTAATAAAATTTCTACAACAACACTTAACAAAATGGTTAGACAATTACGAGGCAAAGCAAGTGTTGCGCTAGCCTACTCAAAATGCAAGCCACCTACCACAATTCTAGTTTAGATAGTATCTATTCACACAATAGCTATGACACTACCCTATGTTAGTGTGCTCTCAAAGGCTAACTAAAGAGCCACACCAACCAAGCAAGCAAGCTCTCACAACTAGCTACACTAAAGAGCTTGTCAACTAGTTTACGGTAAAGTAAAGAGAGTGATCAAGAAGGTTATACCGCCGTGTTGATGAAGAAATCAATCAATCACAAGGATGAATAACAATGAAGACCAATCACCTCGGAATCAATGATAAACACAATGGTTTTTTACCGAGGTTCACTTGCTTGCCGGCAAGCTACTCCTCATTGTGGCGATTCACTTACTTGGAGGTTCACACGCTAATTGGCTTCACACGCCAAACCCTCAATAGGGTGCCGCACAACCAACACAAGATGAGGATCACACAAGCCACGAGCAATCCACTAGAGTACCTTTTGGCGCTCCGCTGGGGAAAGGTCAAGAACCCCTCACAATCACCACGATCAGAGCCGGAGATAATCACCACCCTCTGCTCAATGATCCTCGCTGCTCCAAGCCATCTAGGTGGCGGCAACCACCAAGAGTAACAAGTGAAATCTGCAGCGAAACACGAACACCAAGTGCCTCTAGATGCAATCACTCAAGCAATGCACTTGGATCACTCCCAATCTCACTATGATGATGAATCAATGATGGAGATGAGTGGGAGGGCTTTGGCTAAGCTCACAAGGTTGCTATGTCAATGCAAATGGCCAAGAGAGTGAGCTTGAGCCGGCCATGGGGCTTAAATAGAAGCCCCCACGAAATAGTGTCGTTGTACCCCTTCACTGGGCACTGATTGGGCTGATCGGACGCTCTAGTCCTACTGACCGGATGCTGCCCCTCAGCGTCCGGTCGCCAGATGCAGCCACGTGTCACCTACGTTCAACTATGAATGTTTGATCTCAACGGTCGAAAAGTTGACCGGACGCTCTGACAGAGCTAACCGGACGCTGGACCCTCAGCGTCCGGTCGTTTATAGTAAGGGTCCAAAACATGTTTTTGCCGACTGGATGCGTCTGGTCATGCTTGACCGGACACAGCCCAGCGTCCGGTGCTTAACCCTAATCACTGTGCCAACCGACCACTTGACCGGACGCAGCCCTTCAGCGTCCGGTCACAGAGCGACCCAGCGTCCGGTCAGTTGACCGACGCCAGCATCATTGTGACCAACTCCCTTTCGCTTCTAACTTCTCCACCCTTGCTCAAATGTGCCAACCACTAAGTGTATCACCTTGTGCACATGTGTTAGCATATTTTCACAAACATTTTCAAGGGTGTTAGTTCTCCACTAGATCCTAAAAGCATATGCAATGAGTTAGAGCATCTAGTGGCACTTTGATAACCGCATTCCATTACGAGTTTCACTCCTCTTAATAGTACGACTATCAATCCTAAATGTGATCACACTTTCTAAGTGTCTTGATCACCAAAACAAAATAGCTCCTACAAATTATACCTTTGCCTTGAGCTTTTTATTTTTCTCTTTCTTCTTTTCAAGTTTAAGCCCTTGATCATCACCATGCCATCACCATTGTCATGCTATGATCTTCATTGGCTTCTCCACTTGAAGTGTGCTACCTATCTTATGATCACTTGATAAACTAGGTTAGCACTTAGGGTTTCATCAATTCACCAAAACCAAACTAGAGCTTTCAGCATGGCGTTGAGGGTGTCAACGTATAGGATGTTGAGGCGGTTGTCTTCGTCCATCAGCACCTTAGTGAGGCACTTCTTGTAGACAATGGGGTCAACGATGAGCGGGTAGCGGCCTGATCTGGCGACATGTGAAGGATGGTCCCTCTGATCAAAAGTGATCGGAGATTCTAACCAGCTAAGGAAGGAGGGGACGACTGTCTCGGTGACGCATGCCTCTCTGTAACGCACTTTGTGCTGGCGCTTGGAATAGATGGCATCGGATCCCTCGAAGATCATGAGGCATTCCTTGGGATCGACAAAGCTATCCCCGTCCTTGCCCGTCATGCCTCCTTTCTTGGCTGTTGCCTCTTTGCCCTTTCTTTCTTTTGATCCACCGGCCTGTCGCATAAAGCGCTTGAGAAGTTAACAGTCCTTGTAGAGGTGCTTGATGGGGTAGGAGTGGTTGGTGCATGGGCTCTCCATGAGCTTGTCGAAGTAGTTGGGGAGGCCCTACTAGGGTTGCTTGCCTGTATGATCGGCCATGGCGACCAAAGTAGAGTTGGCTTGTCGGTGCCGACCCATCTTGTTCTTTTTGCCCCTTTGTGTGGAGGGGCCCTCGTCCTGGTCCTCACGCTTGGCCTTGCCTTTGTCTCGGCCTCCACTAAAGACCGTTCCGACCGCCTCCTCACCAGAGGCGTGGTTCATGGTGACATCGAGTAGGGCGTGGGTGGTCCAGGGCTTTAGACAGCCGAGCTTGTGGATCAGAGACTCACAGGTTGTCCCAGAGAGGAACGCACTGAGGACGTCAGTGTCAACGACATCAGGAAGGGAGTTGCATCACTTCGAGAACCTACGGATGTAATCCCGTAGGGACTCGTTGGGCTCCTGCTAGCAGCTCTTGAGGTCCTAGGAATTCCCAGGGTGGACATATGTCCCCTAGAAATTCCCTATGTAGATCCTCTTGAGATCCGCCCAGTTGTGGATGATGTCATGCGGGAGGAATTTGAGCCATGCTCGAACATGTTCCCCCACATAGATGGGGAGGTATTGAATGATGAAGTGGTCATCATCCACCCCTCCAGCTCGGTAGGCGAGCCAAAAGTCTTCGAGCCATATACCAGGATTCGTCTCCTCGGTATATTTGGCGACATTGGTAGGCGGTCGGAAGCGCAGTGGGAACGGTGCTCTATGGATGCGACGGCCAAAGGCTTGAGATCCCAGGCCATCCAGGCTAGGACTCCAGTCGTCTAGTTGGCGACCATGCCCGTGGCACGTTTCCCCGTTCCCCTCGATGGTCCGGGCGAGGCCCGTGCCACCTACTCTCATCGCCCCTCGATGGGCGTCATCATCACACCGGGCTTGACGCCGATTGTTGATGACACTGCGAGCATCTCGGTTTGGCCCGAGCCATTCACGCACAGGCGGTCGGTGTGGAGCGGGCGCCGGGTCAGGCCATGGTGCAGCTACGTCCTCCTATTCCACGCCTGGCGACTGTAGTGGTGAGCGGACGGAGTGGTTTGACTGGTCCGCCCCCATTCCCCCGGTGGGGAGAGAGGCCATGAGTCAGTGTCGCGACGTAGAGCTCTCCGCCTGTTCGGCCTGGGCATTTTTTAACCGCAAACCACAAACTGAACCGAACCGCACCGAACCGAACCGAAGTGTTGGTTTTTTCAATTTTCGGTTTGCGGTTCGGTTTCTAGTTTTGCACTGTTTGGTGTTTGGCTTCAACTTTGGTTTTATACTCAAACCGAACCGATTAACCGAACAAACCGAAGTACATCTCCGTGGCAAAAAAAATAGAGCGCACACCCACGCTCTATCGCTCCCTAGACCCCAGCCCACCATGGCCCATACTGCGCTAAAGTTGGCCAGTGTCAACACACGTCTATGAGACATGAGTGTGGTTCACGGACCCGAAAAAATCATTCAATCGTGCTAAGTCCGCCGGCGTCCGCACTTCGCATCCGCCCCCTCCTCGCGTCCGTCGTCCGCACTTGGCTTCGTATCCGCCTCTACGTCAGCAACTCCACCAACTCCGCCTCCTCGATCCTCTTCCTCCAACACCATGGTGCCCTCCGCCATCAGCGCGGCTCGCGCCCTCTCCTCCATCGCCTGCGTCCCCCGCATCTCCTCTCCTCTCCAGCACTCTCCCCGACTCCTTCACATCTGTCGTCCACCCGCCTCCTCTCCTTCCTTTGCGGTGGTGTAGGCAGTCCACCACCCTCCTATCTTCCTCTGATGGCACCGTACCGCCCCTCCCTCCTCCTCACGCCACCACCCCTCCTCTACCGGCGAGGCCACCCCCATCTCCTCTCCTTTCCTCTCTAGATCTAGATCTAAAAGGGAAATATGACGACTGCCATTCTTGGGTTCGAGGTGGTTCGAGGAAGGTCATGCCGTCGTGCAGCGGCGGGATCCCAACGCGGGTGACGGCGGCGGGATCCCAGCGCGGGTGACGGTGGCGGGATCCTAGCGTGGGCGACGACGGCGGCGGGATCCCAGTGCTGGCAGAATGTCTCGGTTAATTCGGTTAAAACTGAAAACCGAATTAAAAAAACCAAAACCGAATTCTATGGTTTTCAGTTTTCTGCAGAACCGAACGGGTGATGTAGGCTGGAAACCAAAGTTTTTTATAACCGAATAAACCGAACCAAATTAACGGTTAAAACCGAACGCCTAGGCTGACCGCCTGTTGTACGGCAACGGTTTCCACCAGCGCCCGGAGGTTCCGGTGGACCGCCTGCTCCTAGGGGTCGACGGCCTCTGGAAGGCCTTGCATAAGCATCGCTGCAGCGGTGATGTTCTGGCTAGCCCACGCAAACTATGGGGGATCATTCCCCCCGTCCATGATGTTGCGCTGGACCTGGCGGGCGCGACCCCGAGCGCCGCTCACCGGGTTACACGCGTGTGGCGACTATAGTGGTGAGCGGTTTGACTGGTGCGCCCCTATTCCCCTGGTGGGGAGAGAGGCCATGAGTCGGTGTCGCGACGCGGAGCTCTCTGCCTGTTGTACGGCGGCGGTTTCCACCAGCGCCCAGAGGTTCCGGTGGACTGCCTGCTCCTGGGGGTCGACAGGCTCTAAAAGGCCATGCAGAAGCATCGCCGTTGCAACAATGTTTTGGCCAGCCCGAGCGAACTATGGGGGATCGTTCCCCCATCCATGATGTTGCGCTGGACCTAGCGGGCATGACCCTAGGCGCCGCTCGCCGGGTTATGCGTGCGTGGCGCAGCGTGCTGCGCCGAGGGTGCCAGCGTAGGTGGATGCTGGCTCTGCCTTCTTTGTCGTATCTCCTCGCCGTGCTCCTACGCACGGGCGAGGGCCTCCATGCGAGGGTCCGAAGGGGTGTGAGTCTGTAGGGACTCTGCTAACACCGGCGGCTGTCCCAGAGCGTCCGCCATAGCGCACTCCTGGGACAGATGGTGGCTAGGTGCCATGACATAGCTTATGCTAGAGCCATTGCTTTCAACCTCATCATCCATGAGGTCATGGAAAGAGGCGGGAGCATAGCCCGCCATTCCCACAAATTCGGATGTGAGAGGGGGTGGCGTCAGCATCCTTCGGAGCCCCCGTGCATACGTGTTCATGGGGGACGCGAGGCCGTAGGGGAACCGGTTGTATGGCGGTCGTGGTAGGGACAACGGGGTCCCTCCGGAGAGTTGGCGAAAGATATTAAATAGCGAGTAAAGAACAATATGTACGTTACTCATAGTGGGGTTTTAGCCCAGCGTGGGCTCAGAGCGGAGCTCAGGCGCCTCGTCGTTGAGGCGGCCGGGTGGCCCAGAGCCGATGGAGGGCGCTCCTCCTCCGACAGGCACCAGGACAAGTGCCTCCTCTCGAAGGCGAAGCACGCTGAGCTGGTCAGCGACGAAGTCTAGGCTTCCAAAGAGGAAGGTCTGGGATGGCTCGAAGATGGGAGGAACCCACATCCCAACAGGTGGGAGTATGGGAAACTCTAGCGAGCCGAAGCGAATTGTATCGCTCGAGCCCGCCATGACGGAGATGGCAGAAAGGTGGGTCATCCGATGATCAAAAGCATGAACGTACGGCGTCCTCCCCACGGACGACGCCAACTGTCGGTGTGAAAAGTGACTAGTAAGTAAATATTTGTCGTTTTGCCGTACGTTGTGATCGGATGTGGCCTAGCACTCAATGACATAGGGTTTATACTGGTTTAGACAACGTGCCCTACGTCCAGTTTGAGTCAGTCAGTGACTTTATTCCTGAGCCCAGGTGCTCAAAGTTTGCTATAGGGTTACAAATGGGTGGGAGTAAGATGGGATGTGTTAGAAGTCCGGTCGGACTCTGGACCGAAGGGCCAAGAGTGACGAGAGCTCCTACGTGCGCTATGTATTAGAACATATGCTCTGTGTAGCTTTAGAATGTCTAAAGCTAGCAGAGAGTGAGTCAGAATGATCCATCTGTTGTTCGTCCTTTGTTGTCGTGTGTTGTCTGCCCCTGTTGGGACAGGGCGCATCCCCTTTTATAGATGAAGGGAATGGCCTTACAAGTGTGAGAGAGAGAGTGAGAGAAAGAGAGTGTGTGGTACTAGTCTTGTTTCCCACGCCGTCGGGTACAAGACGGTTTGTTGATGCCCACAATACTGTTGACGGCCAGATGCATGTGGTAGGTTCCACCATGTTCTTCTGGTATGGCAAATATCGGTGCCTACCATACTGTAGGACAAACGTCGGTGCCCAGAACACTGTTTGTGTTCTGACATGTCTAGAAGGTTATAAAGTACCTTTCTGACATGATCCGACAGTACTGTCCTACAGGTGTGCAGGGTACGGTCCTCGATATTGCGGTTGACTTGAGCGCCCTGCCTTACTTGCTTCGCCTATTTCTTTAAGTCCTTACTGAGCAGGCATCTTCGTTCGGTCATTTCTCAGTCGGCTCCGACCGCGCCGGTCGGAGAAGAGCTGTAAGCAGAGGTTCGGTGTACTCTCGGTTAGAGAAGCGGGTCAGAGTCAGAAGCGAGCGTCGTCCCCTTCTTGGTCCAGGCCTTTCGGTCGGAGACTGGATCGCTCTTCCGGTCTGTCGTTTAGGTACCTGGGCCGGCCCAGGAGTTGCGCGTCATTTCGCAACGTCGTCTACTGGGTCGAGCTTTTGCTGGGAAGCAGGCCCATTAGGGACCCCGGGTTTATGAACCCGACACTATGTTTTCAAGCACCTTACAAAGGTGTCGGGCAAGGTACAGCTCACTAACACAATTCTAGTTTGCAATGTCACACAAACCTCTGCAACCAGTACTCAACCAACCGGGAAGCTTACACATGCTAATATGCAAAGCACACAAAGCCTAAGCTCACTAGCACTACTCGATAGCAAGGCTACATAAGGTAAACTAGACATCTCAATAATTACTTAGCTACACAAGCTAAGCAATATAACTAGCAAGGCTACACAAGCCAACTAGTTACTTAAGAGAGCTACTACTTCGCTACACAAACAAACTAGCTACACAAGAGCAACAATACAAACACAATATATGAATGAATAAATACAAGCTTGTGTTAGGAGTAAACAAACCAACGGGATGGACAATGTAGACACGGTGATTTTTATCCTGAGGTTCGGTGACTTACCAACCACCTATTCCCTGTTGAGACAAGCTCAAGGTTGTCGTGTGGTGCTCTTGCTAGTGGTGACCCACCAGTCACACTCTTCTATGTGAAGTGCTCACCATGAGCTCTAGCGCTCGACCCGGCTAGAACATTTGACGCTCTTCACGTCTCGCTCAACTAGAGTTGCTCTTTATGTCTCCTCATAAATCCTTCTCTAGAGCCACGCACAATCACCACACGGGCTTCACAATGGAGACCACAATCTACCAAACCGTCTAGGTGTTGACAAACACCAAAAATAATAAGAACTCCATAAATCACAAAGATTTTCTAGCGTCATCAAATACAATCTTCAAATCTCTCACTCGAATTAGCACCAAGCTTGAGAGTGGGATGAAGGGAGGAGGCGAATTAGCTCGAGGCTCCATATATATTGTACGGTTACTTTATGTTTTGATGCCGTGTTATGGTGGCCACACGGCCAATCTATCTTGTCGGATTTAGTTCTCCATTTGACTTGGGAAGGCCTTGTTTGATCTCTTTTACTAGCAACTAGTTGATAAACCTTAACTTTAACTCAGGATCAAATAGAAGGACTAGTCGATGGGTTAAAGTTTAGTCAAAGCTACACCTAGTTGTTAACTCACTCCATTGTGGTAAAAAAGTCGTCCGTGGCCCTTAGGCCCTGTTTGATTGAGCTGTGGCTGTGGGAAAAAGCTGCTGTGGGCTGTGAGCTGTGGAAAAGCTGCTGTGGGCTGTGAGCTGTAGAAAAGCTGAAAGCTGTTTGGTTAAACAAGTATAAAATATACCTTTTATCTTTATCTCTCTTGAAACAACTATGGAAGAGCTTTTTATTCCACCAATTTCGAAAAACAGAAAGCCAAAAGCAGGGTCAAATCAGCTTTCAAAAATAAACTACGGAAAAGCAGCTGCTTCTGAAAAAACACTCTCCAAAAACAGCTACTTTGGTTGAACTTTTGGCTTTTAGAACAAAAAACCAAAACCAAAAACCCAACCAAACATAGCCTAACCTCGCAGAGCCCGGCGCGGCCACGTTCGGCCTCCAGGCGTGTCCATCGACGCCCGCGCCCGACGCAGACCAGCTGCAGCACGCCAGCACAGGCAAGAGCACAGTGCATTGACCAGATGACCAGAAGGGTTGCAGCACGCCTTGCGTCATTGTCGCATCTTTTCAGAGTTAATTCAGCCAAGCCAAAGGTGAACAGCGGCAAAGATTTTGCAAGTCTAGGGCACAGCCGTGTATGTACAGCAGCTGAGCGCGGGCACTGCACCGTTCGTTTTCACACCAGACGTTCGTGGTAGAGTAGCAACTGATTAGCTGAACACATATTTGGCGGCCTCCGGTTGTCTTTCCATTCCATCCGTTGTTGTTGGAGAGGCAGAGCGGTGTGACATTGCAGGATGCAGAAACGCGTGGTGTTGGTGAGCGCGGCGGCCGTGCTCGGCCTCGCCGCGGTCGTCCTGGGGGTCGTCGCGAGCAAGAAGTCCAAGGCAAGCTACACACTCCATCCGCATTACCCTTCGAATCTGAGTTGTGCAGCGGGCTCACTGCTTGTACCTGTTTCGACTTCGATCCATCCATATCGATCGGCCGCGCAGGGTTTCGTAAGCTTCGAGTCCTTCGACGAGCAGCACTGCGTCTACCGGCGCAAGCCAGCGCTCGGCTGCGGCGTCGCCGCGGCGCTGCTCGCGCTGACGGGGGTGGCCCTCGCCACCGCGGCCGGCGAATGTCTCGGACCCGACGCGCCCGCGACCGGCCGCAGGCGCGCCGTCGCCGTCAAGTATTGCAAAAACGCCTGGTACGTACGCGCCTAGATCCAGCCACCGCATGTGGTGAACTCGCATGCAGCACCTTGCGCCCGCCGTTCTGCGCGAGGCGGCCGACGCTCAATTGCCTGTTGGAAGACATCTGGTTGTGATTGGTCGGTACATGTCTATGCCTCCTCGTCTCGTCAGGGCGGCGGTGGCGATGGCGGTGGTGATGTTCCTGTACGGTGTGGCGATGAAGCGGGGCCTCTCGGCGACGAGCGGCATCTTCTTCACGGCGTCCAACTTGTCCGCCGTCGCCACCGGGTACGCCATCGCGGCCTACGTCAACTTCCAGCGGACGGACGAGCCGGCGCCGGGCCAGTTCGTCGAGCTGGGCGTCGCGATGGGACAGCCGCAGTGGGCGCAGCCGTATCCTCCGCCGCCCTACCCGCCGCCTATGGCTAACCCTGCTCCTCCCCAGTACGGGCACGGCGGCTACGGCCCCAGGCAATCTGCGGGCACAGCTTGAGCTTGATGCATCGTCAGTTCCGTTGAGGAAAAGGCCGTCTTTTATATTTTACTTCACCCTTAACTATGAAACCATCTGTCTATTTTACTCTTTGGACGGTTTTTGACAGCGGTTTTGGTACAGTAACAGCACGTCTACTACAGTAACGGCGTTGTTGCTACAGTAATGTGTGTTTGCATTTTCTTTTTTTATTTTCGGTGATTTTTTGAAAAAATCATAGTAAACCATAGAAAAATCATAAAATGAAAAATCTAATTTTATTGGACTCCACATGAGTAGATCTACACAGTAAATATATAATACGGTATGTTTTAGTACAATTTTTTTTTGTAGCTTTAGATTAATTGGAAAATTCAATTTTGTCTGTAATTAATTAGAATTTATTTATAACTAAGTTATACATAGTCCAATGAGTATAAAATTTTTACTATAGTTCAAGCATAGAATAATTAGCGTACCATAAAAATTTCACCACAATTGGACCATAGAAGCAGCAGCTATGAATTATTCCAATTAATTACAGATAAAATTAGATTTTCCAATTAATCTAAGGCTACAGTAAAAATTTTGTACTAAAGCATACCGTATTATATATTCACTATGTAGATCTACTCATGTAGAGTCCAACAAAATTAGATTTTTTATTTTATGATTTTTCTATGATTTACTGTGATTTTTCAAAGATTCACCGAAAATAAAAAAAGAAAATTCAAGCCACCATCACTGTAGCAAACCCACCGTTGCTATAGTAGACCCGCTGTTACTATAGCAAAACCGCTGTCAAAAACCGCCTGGGGGTAAAATAGACGGTTTTGAAAAGTTCAGGGGGTAAAACAGACGGTTTCATAATTAGGGGTGAAGTAGACCATGTATGAAAAGGGGGTTAAGTAAACTTTTTCCGTTCCGTAGACTTGTGTGGTGTCACCATTTGCCGCTCATGGTTTCTGGTGTGTTTTTCTTTCGTCTACATGTTGTTACTCATCTACTGTGGTAGTCGTTAACGAGCAAAACATATTGCCCTGGTCGTTTCGCTGAAAAGCTATGGCTGAAAATACTATTAACTAATTTATTGTGAGAGAAAAATATTATTCGTTGACTAAAAAAGTACGATTTATAAGCCAAACCAACAGGACGCTAACCAATCATGCACATGCAGCCGTGTCTTGCTGAAATCCAGTGCTCATTTCAATCTCTTGTCGAGTGTTTATCAAATATTCCCGGGTCCTCGGTGCAAAGCTTGTCAGGTGTAATAGTGCTCAATGACGTCGCGTGATAATTTGTTACGTTGAGGGTTTTTCTATAAAAGGTGTGGGGGTGCGCACGAGCTCCCCATCGCGGGCCGCTTGTTGGGCTGGCCTCTACACGCGCAGGCTCCCCGTTGCGGTCGTTTAGGTTGCTGGGCCGAACCGTTTGGCCACAGGCCCTTTTCATTTTCTTGAGTATTTTCTAATTTAGTTCTAAAAGAAATTTGTAAATTCAATATCAATTTGTGTAGCTGACAAAAAATTATAAAACCAAATTTGTTAGGTTCCTAAAATCATGATCTATCTACTAGTATATTTTGTTCACATAAGTTTTATAATATTCTTAGGAGCTATATAATTAATTTGAGATCCTTAATATTGTCAAAACAAGAACTTGTAGGAATTATTGTGATGAATTAGTAGAAGTACTGGCCCTAAAATTTTTACAGTAGATTTCTAACAATATTAGGTACTCACTGTAATTTTTGTAGCCTCATAGAAATTAGTTTGTTAAGGTAACTAAATGAGCCCTAGTTCAAAAATATAGTCAATCAATCAAATGTCAAAAATTAGTTGGGGGTTTGTAGAAAACGAAAACATTTTTTCCAGAAACGAGCCTCACTCGACCACGTGGATACATGGCTTAGTATGTTAGTCACTAGAGCTAGCTCGTTAGCTTGCGAGACGTAATCGTATTTTAAAGTTGCGGATGTCGTTGATTATTTACGTCCCTGCGTTGCATCCACGTATTTCATGATAGGAGCGATGTTGGATCGCGGAGTCATCGGGAGTAGCGGAAGTAGATGGAGACTTGATGATCATGCCACCAAGATAAAAGCTAACTTGGTTATATTTTACCCAGGCGAGCCCCGATACATAACCCCTATTATTCTACACCTTTTTTTATGCTTGTGCATTAAGTTTAAGAAGTTGAATGAAACCCATTTGCATATATATATATATATAACCTTATCTTATGAGTTTTACTAGTATGACAGGATCGTGTATATTGCTATGCTACAGGACTCCGGTAGAAGTCGAGTGATTGCCTGCCACTCGCGAGAGATAGAAAATATATTATTGTTGTTATTATATTACTATCACATAGAAAATATATGAATGATAATTGGAGACCGGGCGGAATAGTACTTGGATCTGGACTTGGTTTGGTATTCGAGCGAGGCTCGGATTGTGCTTGTTCCGCCTGTGTCGGTTAAGGACCATCCATTGCATTGGATTCTAGTCAGGTCATAGACTTATTATCCTGAGCACATACTTATTTATGGGAGCAGGGAAGGCTCGTTGCTCTCTTGTCGTGGGTTCCGGCTCTTTTCGGACCGACTGATTGGAGGCGGGGATGGTGGAGGTCTAAGCACCACACTGAGTCCAGGACTCAAGTGTGGGGCTTGGAGTCCATGTATGGATAGGGACCTAGACCCCTTGACAGGAGTGGTGGGCTTGTCCTGCTTGTGCCTGGGGTACAAGCGGGGCATGTGTTTCGGGGTACCTAGTTAGGCACATTGATTCGTGAATCACCGGGTAATCCAGTACGACTTGTCTACAGTCTGGCACCGTAGTAAGAACTGGAATATGAAAGATGGTAAAATGGTTCTGATTGCTTATCACATGCTTGAAAGTAGCACAGGTGCTTACATAGAATGGCTAGTTAATGAACTAATGATGACTGCTAATGAAATTGAATATAAGGACGTATGTTTAGTAATATTTCCTGCAGATGCAATAAACCACAAGCCAGATAGCCTTGCATATCCTTGAAGTCTTTTCTTTCCTCCTAGCGGGTAAGTCTTGTGGAGTACAATTGAGTACTCAGGGTTCGTTCTACCCTGTTGCAGGTGACAGGGACATGTGGAGCTGACACTTATGTGTGAAAACCTCCTGGTGGGCTCAGCGAGGATTTTCTTAACGTTGCGGACATAGAGTTTATTTCAAACTTCCACCCAAAATATTTTACAATGGAAAACTTATAACCTGTTATGATGTATATAACGGATCATCATGTTAATATTTAACTTGTCGTTAAATGATTTTATTTTCGCCGAAACTCTGATAGCATGGTTATATTCCACTGTTAGAAACCATAAATATTATACTCTGATGTTGCATGGAAAGTCACGTAAGAAATGCCTTAAGAAGGTTGTAAGCTTTATTCTCTCATTTGTGATCTTGATGAAAAAATATGGATTTTCGGGTTCTCTCTTGGGGTGTGCTCGACAGAATTGAGTAATTTAGTATCCTCCCTTGAGTGCTTAGCATCTAATGGAAAATAAGTACTCCTGGGAGGTATTAGATTAGGCGGTTCTACCACAGGTGGTATTAGAGCATAAATGAAGAAATAAAGCTTCGAAATCCTTTTCTAAACTAAGATTTTGACAACCTGTTCTTGCAAAAAGTTAGGGCGTTTAACTATAAAGTATATAAGTAGCCCTATTGCTATATTTAAGCATCCGGAATAGGTTTAACTAGGTTCTCTCCGGTGGACAGACTCTCACGTACTATACAATCTTTAAGTCAGTCGCGTTGGTACTGCTTTAGTCGTCGTGTCGTATTGTGCATGACTGACCCGTCCTTGTTCCAGAGTTATTACTGCACTGTGACTTCATTCTCCGCGTTCGCCTATGGTTCATGCCTACCGTGACCCACGTATCCCCATACTCTTTTCTACGCTCTTGCTAGACCCCTGCCTTGCAGTTGTACTAGTAATTAATGGCCTCGGACATCGCTCACCTCGAACGCATGAAAAATTTGGTCGATTCATTCGTAGTGATTCCATGCAGGAACCGTGGGTGGACCACGCTAGGACCACTGACCGCTTTGTCATAATAAGCAGGGCCTGGCCTAGCCATTGGTACCACCACCCGGTGCACTCCAGCTCGCCTAGCTTTTTCTTTTGAGCAAGCTTTTTGCTCAGTCCTTCCTTGCAACCACCGCTAGGGATGGCAGGAGCCTGGGTTAGCAGTTACTGCTTGAACGTTGAGGGTTTTCTAGAATCATGTATGCCACCCTACAAAAGCTCAGAGTCAAGGATCATCCCGAGTATGAGGGTCATGAGTATAAAAAGCATGGCACTGAGCGGTATGAAGTTACCGTCTATATTGGGAAGAGTGAGGAGTTCCCCAGCATCACTGAAGCCTGGAATGTGTTTCGCTTTGTCGACACCTACCAGGTTGTAGCCCATAAAGTCTTGCAGTACCTTTGCTAGATCTATGAAGAGCCCATTGCTTGTACCCCCATGAGGTTCTTTCCACCTTTGGAAAAGAATCTGCGGGCATAGAGGGCTCACATGGAGGCTTTGCAAGGGCGGGATGCGCAAGAAGATAGTCCAACCGTGGTGCACTTGACCACGTACCTGCTTGCTCTAGATGAGCAGTATGACCGGCAAGCCTCAGAGCTAAGGAAGTGCCTCTGGTGAGCCGAGGAAGCTGAAATCTTCTCCAGGATGCTCTAGGTGCAGCTTGCCAAAGCGCATGCCAGTGCGGTAGACATAGAGAGTCGGGAGATTGCCATGTCGGAAGCCCTAAAGGAGGCTAAAGATCGGCATGCCCTTTAGTTCGGAGAGGCCTACCTTATCACCAGAGATAAGCGGAGGACGCTGGCTGCTGAAAGGCAGGATCCCTTGATCATGGAAGGAATCCCTGTCCACCTGCCGGAAAGAAAGAGAACCAGTGTTGTAGTACCGCCAGCACCTCCACCCTCAGAACTATCAAAAGTAGAACCCTTGCTTCCTCTCACTCAGCCACTACCAAGAGAGGAGGCAGATCCATAGCCAGAGCGGTAGAAGAATCCACCGAGCCGAGAATGGAGATGTGTGGTCCGACAAAGTAGATTAGTTGCCTTGGGATGATGTACCCGTAATTAGTAGTGTCTTTCATCGTTGTCCCTCAGTATTGTAATCTTTCTGTTGTATTTCATCCATAGTTGTTGAGATCGTTCGATCGTAGGGAGGGTGAACGATATGTCGAGAATGGGATAGTGAGTGCCTATATGTTGTACCAGCATAAGGACATTTGGAATGTGCATTTTATTTATTTCGCTGTGTTTATTACGTCTATCTACCCTTAAGTCTCGTTAGACGTGCTTACGGTTTTCAAAGACGATGTTAAGTGGGTTACAAGAGAAGTTACTATTCAGATGCCAGCAGATCAGTCATGATTGGATAACAAAGGACATTGTATCGGCTAATTGTGGATGTCCCAGCAGAACACTTGAATCATTTGAAATCAAATCCATGGTTAGATTTGAATTCCTTGTCTCTTGTTGTAAAAGGAACCCTTGTTGTCTGAATATTCCCTTGCAATGCTCCTCTAATTCTGTGGTCTACGACCCCACTGCCTTCATTGCGTGTAAGTTGGTAGTAGTTGCTTGGTTAATAGCTTATGGTGCCACGACGAAACTGAGGGCCCCTTTGGAATAGCTGTCACATGGTGACGCTGCTCGTCATGCGCTGGTATCGAGGTTGTTGACCAAGTACATTTACCAAGTTACACCGCCATACCATTTTTATACAAATATTCTTCTTAGAAATATTCAGGTGTTCTAAACGGGAAATCCGCAACGGGTTTATGAAATAGTGTTCCCTCAAAGTAAACAAGAGGATGTGGTTTTGGAGGAAGCATGTATGTTGCGATCTCAGTTCATACAAAGGTTGGCGCATATTGTGGATAAGGGAGGGAAGGAAAGAAGAACACCAGGGAAAAGTTAGCCTTGGGTAGTCGGGAGTGCTTGGAAAAGCCTGAGTGGATGTCAAGTCCCAAGCTCTGTGTCTAGCTAGACCATGCTGCGCACGCTGGTCACTATTGTCGTGTGCCCTGCGGACGCCGTCTGTGTCGGGCCCATTAGTAGCCTATTCTCGCGTGGCCATAACATCGTGCCGCACTCGCCGTCCTCGTGTACTGTGCATTTCCCCTCCTGCCGGCTCTTGATCCCATGCCCTCATTCCCGTATTTAACCCCCCTCCCTCCTTTTGCTTCTTTTGGGGACACGGTCACCCGCATGCTGAAACATCCTCAATTTTCCTTGAAGGAAAAATCCATAGAATGAATTTTAATATGATAAAACCAAGAACTGATTCCATCATATTATCATATTTCAGTCGATGTCACAGTCATACATCGTAAGATTACAAGAATACAAGATATTACATCACTGGGGAACACACCTATTACAGAGTTAATCTAGCGGAAGACTATCGAGTGAAGGCTCCTCCTTCACGGGCATCATCAGAGTTGGCGTAGTGCAGCGTAGATTCCATCTTCGAACCAAACTTGAGCGTAGGCACGAGACCTCCTAATCCTTCTAAAGTCAGCATCTCTGAGAAGTAGGAAATCTGCACACCGCCAGATGTGTGCAGGCCATGGTCAGCACCGTTAAGCTTTAGTGGAAAAGCTAAACAAGGGATCTGGCGATCCTAATATTTGGCTGTGGTTTGCATCCTTAGCGCATGAGAAGTAAATAACTTTAGTAATATAATAATAATAATATCCCATTTTTAACACATTCACCAGCACACCATCCATATCCATCCGCCATCCATCCATCCCAAACCATCTCCACACCACCTCACCACATCTCATCTCACACACTCAGGTCAACAGGCCAACTACCTCTCGGCCTTGTCTCGACGGCCCGCAGCCCCCAAGGCTCACGATCGGAAGATACCCCAACCCTAGAGGGAGGAAAGAAGGACTCATCTCCTATCTAGTTTAAGCGAAACCCAGGAAAGGTCCATAGCCGACAAGTCGGCATATGTATTGATCGATCAACCAAACACTCTACAGAGGTTTTACATACCCACAAGATAGCCATCCTCGACGGTGCCCCGTCTAGGCAGATTCCAGCCGCTTGCTAGCCTAGAACGATGCCACCCTACCTCTCAGCCCTGGAACATCCCAAGTCTAGTCTGGGATGGCTGATACTGTGAGTCGTAGACAGAGCCGGGGCCCACCGGATGTCAAGAGTCAGGTCCACAAGGCCTCTGAAGTCTCGGAAGGGTGTGGGGAAAACCGCGCGCCCCGTACCTCCTTGCACACGTTCGCCTAGCAGTAGTGGCATCGCTCTACCAAGTAGTCCGACCGTCCCGCACCATATAGGGCGAGTGGGATGTAAGGATTTCTGGTGAGTCTAAGTACTAGTAAGTCCTTAGGGATTGACCAAGCCAGAATGTCGTCATCAGGGTTTCCATTTTATGTGCCACCACAGCACTTCTACCCTGGGCTCCACCTCTTTGAGGTTCACACCCAAGGACACCTCCAATTACCATTTACCCGGCACAGGTATTCCATATCCAAGTGCCCAGGTAGCACCACGTGGCAAGACTCGCCCCAGGCTTGTCGTTATTCCAGCTCGGTCGACACAACCCTCACTCTCCACGCACCCAAGACACACGCAGCACGCTCACACACCACCGAGTCCGGCACCCATAGCCAAACCCTTCCCAGGGGGTTCACCACCAGCATCACATCCCTGATATAATGCGAAGTGGAGTTAATAATAAGTATAGTGGTGTAATATGCAAGCAAGTAGGCAAGTAAGCACATCTAAGCGAGCGAATGCGCTAAGCAGGGTGACATGGTAGAGTGGGTTGCATCAGGGTAATAATGGCTCAGGTAGTAGCATGCATCAAAGTATTAGCAAAGGAATAATTATGAAGCGCAAGCAGTTCTAGATATTTATGCAATGTCTAATAGGATTCTCTAAAAGAGGGTGCTGCCATGACACCTGCGATGTCGAGGTAGTAGTGGTATAAATCTTCGTTAGTTGATGTAGTCGATCAGCAAGGTCTCCTCTTCCCAGGGTCCTATCGTCGATCATGTTCTCCTTCTCCATCGGGTTCCAATCCAACGTTGTCCTCGTGGCAATTACCTCCAAAACACACTCAAGGCAAGAGAACAAACAATGTTCCAAAAAGGCGACAAGACCCAAAAGGAACACAAAGAGGAAATGACTTGGCCCTCTCGGCTGATGTCTGATCCATGGGCCAAAGAAACACGAGTGGTGGTATGCTGAGCACAAGCTTAAGTCATGGCCAAGCCAGTATGGCTTTACGATAAACGGTTTAAGCCAGAGCTTATCCAGAGCAAACACCACGGCTCATGATCTTTCGATCCGGTGTCATTGGGTTGACGGGATTGGAAATCGGGCCCCAAGAAAGAAGAACGATGGGGTTCAGCTCTTATAGCCTTATCCCGCAAGTCACAATTGGACACGAGTAGCAAACAAGAATGATTAACACTATTGTAACTTGGCTCCAACGTACTTCGGCTCGCCCGCTATGGTAGAAAGCGGTAGCGCAAAGAGATTGGACATCAACGTTTCCCCTCGATCCACACGACACAATAACGTCGGGAGCCAAGAAGAGAGTCGCTCAACACGGCAAAAGATGCGTGGGTTAGCTAGGCACATCCATGTCATGTTCTCAGACACATCTTCGAGAAAGATGGTTTTAAACGGTCGATCGGGTCGACACGCATGGGTCCGAGGTACGACATAGACCATAGCTTCGCTAGCCCAAAGGGAATAGTCTGGTCTTTGATCCAATCGTCATGGGCAAGATGGAATCGAACAGAGCGGGCTAACAATAACAACAAGGGACAAGGTCTACTTCTTCCATCACTCGCGCCATGACGAAAGACGGGGCATTGGAAGGAAGCGACAAACACCAAGTGCACAAACCACTCGTAGGGTACCCGGCTTAGGTGCACTATCACTAAGACATCTCTCTACTTCATAGCGGTGTGGTTGTCACCGCGGGAATCAAAGAAATGCGATGGTCATACAAGGTACAAGCATACGGGGGTTTGAGCACGAAGAGGCAAGTAAAAGCAAAAGAGTGGCGTAGCTCCATGGTCATGGCGAGGCAAACTCGTGGCCACAAGCTACACCAATGAGTTGGCATCTATTGTTCCATGATTGTTATCTCCTAGGTCATCTCCCACAGGACTTGGTCATGCAGGACTCAAAGCGTGCGGGTGATATCCACATCGATGTTAGTATCGACATCGAATCCATCACGACCATGTTCTAGGGCTGAAGACAGGAGCTAACACTCGTGGTGCTATGAAGTTAGCTAAAAAGCGAGGGGTCGAGTTACACTCGGCATCACGGTCATGGCGAGACGAATCCCGTGATCGTAACGTCCGAATGAGGTACGATCCCTTAGCCGGCTCGAAGCTCGGCACACAGGCAACAACACAGCGATAAGACACGACCACACAACCCGACAAAAATGGTGGAGTAGCACATTCCATAGTTGGGTGATGGATAGATCCTGTAAGGCAGTCATGGGTAGATAGGTCGTAAGAATAGGGCCCAACAAGGTAGATATACGTATACGGAAAGATGCGAGATGGGGCTTTCCATGGTCTCGATAAGACATACAACTAGGGTGCATGGTCCAGAGGGTACGGCTCGCAGTAGACGGGGTCATGATATCTCCTCAATGGTACACACTTGCAAGGCAAGGTGACCGGGACGTCGGAAGACTCCACTTGTCATTGGTACGATGCTAGGGATCACACGGTTTCTCAACGGCTCGTCCTCGTTTAACGAGGCAGCCGGAATGTCAGGAACGGACTCAATACATCGACGGCATGGTGCCGACAGATATAAATAGATCAAGATCACGTATTGTAAGTGTACGAACGAGTATAAGAATGAGCAGGAAGGGGCTTTTGTCGGTGTCGGGAATGGCGTTCGACTAGGATTCGACTTTGCGGCAAAGATGTGGAAGGCCATAGGCTGTTGTAACTTGTCCCGGAGGGTTGTGGCTTCTTCTGGCCAGCTGAGGCCAGCTGAGGCCTACTGTAGCTAGCTGTGGCTTGCTATGGCTCGCTATGGCTGGCTGTGGCTGGCTACAAGTGACTATGGTTGGCCTAGGCTGGCTATGGCTGCCTTTGGCTGGCTGTGGCCAGCTACAGCCAGTTGCGGCTGGCTGCATCTTGCTATAGTTGGCCAGACGCGGCTGTGGCTAGCCAAGACGTGGCTAAGACTTGGTCGAATGACGGCTATTGTTCACGGACTTAGCTCCAGTGGCTATGGCGTTGGCTCGCACATGCGGCTCAGCGTAGGACTATGCATGGGCATGCGAACGGCCACGGCGGTGTGGTCCCGAGGCTCACGCGACATCATGTAGAGGCACGGCCGTGCGTCACCACATGCAAGTGAGCGTGCATAAGTCCACGGCTCGTGGCGTGCATCCACGAACGATGGGGCGAAGCAAGGCTAGAGCTGTTGGGATGGTGTGTGTGCGAGCACGAATGGCAGTGGTCGATTGTAGTGGCGGCAAGGCACATGCCAAGCCACTGCGGTGCTTGTGTGTGAGTGCACACGTGCCCGTGCGGTGAGCGGCCATAAAAGGCTCTGTCTAGGTCTTCGGCTGGCAAGGTGAGGGCAAGTGTCCACGGCTACGAGGCTCTAGGTCCATGTGTGGGGGGGTTAGGCAAGTCCAAGGCACACTTGTACGCCTCCCAAGCGGAAAAGCGAGGGTTACGCTAGCATCAGCTAAACATGGGTAGTCTAGGTGTTGTGTACGGTCTCCAGGAGTTCGGTCACGGCCATGGCTAGGACGTGGCGTTCTCGGTGTACTCGAGCTCATGGTGGTCACAAAAGGGCGGGCTAGGCCTCACATGAGCGTGTAGCGGTGGCAACAGTGCGCTATGGTTGGGCATCCAAGGTCATGGCACGGTGTTTTTCTATGCAACGTAAACAGGCTCATGCTAGTGTCATCTGAGGCGTGAGTGCAATGGAATGACACGACGAGTGCGTGTGCGCGATGTATCCAAGAGCATTAGCATCGTGCGGTTGATGAGGTCCCTGCAGAAAAACATGGCTCGAAGGCCGGACACATGGAGGGGTCGTCGGTCTTGGGCCAGCAACATGTAGGGCTTTAGGAAGGTCCGGCTTTGGTTTGCAATAGTGGCTCGAAGGCCGGCACAAAGCTACGTCGTCGTAGCCGCTTGGCGAGGTTCGGTTCGAGGCTTGACATAGTCGATGTGGGGGTTGGTCATGGCGTCCGGGCACGCTACAGCCATAGGTGGCCTACCAGAGCACGTCCCGATTGGCAATGGCTTGCTGCGGCCTCCTCTGGCTGGCTACAGCTAGTTGCTGGCCAACTGTGGCTTGCTGGTCATGGTCGTGGCTGGCTGCAGGTGGCCAGGGTCGGCTGCGGCTGGTCAGGCCAGAGCAGCGGGTGGCCGAAGGGGCAATGGAGTCGGTGAAGGGTGCTTCAAGGCCTGCTGCTTCCCTACGAAGTGAAGGAACGTGGCACGAAGGCCAGTCTTAGGCACAAACTCCACTGCGGTGCAAGGAAAAGCGAAAGCTTGGCTTTGGGAGGCTCACCGTCATCAGAGGATGGAGGCTCAACGGCGACGTGCTACTGTAGAACAGCGAGGTCCGATGGACTAGAAGGGGCACGACGCTGGCTCAGGGGTGCTACGTGACGATAGGGCTTGGAGTGGAGGCGCTGGTGGGTGACCATGGTGGAGGAGCAACCAGCAGGGCGCCGATGCTGGTGCCCTCGGCTTCGTGGGTTGTCGGCATGGGCAACTGCACGACCATGGTGGGGAAGCAGTGGCGCGCGACGCTCACGACGCCGTGGTAGAGGCCAGGTCCATGGTGGTGGACGCGCTTGATGTCGGAGTGGAGTGGCTCGGCGAGGCGCTAGTGGTGTTGCCGTGTACGCAGGCTTGGGCGACATCGTGGACGGCGTCGAGGTTGGCGTTCGAGTGGCCATGGCGCTCGGCTGGGAGCGGCCACGTGGCGAGGCAGTGGAGGGCCACGGCTAGCGATGGCTGATCGGCGTGGCTGTGCAGCAAGGCAGGGTGGAGCAAGGAGGGAGGGAGAGGGATGGAGCGGCGGCGGCTATAGGTGGTCTGGGAGAGGTGCTGGCTGCTGTGGCTTTTATAGCGCGAGGGTTAGGGCTTCCAGGGGGTGCCGATGATCCTCAGCATCCGTGCACAGGCAGGGACACATGGCACGAATCGAGGAGCGGAGCAGGTGAGGCACGGGTGAGGGGCGCTGGCGTGCGTGTCGCGCAGCGTGCGAGCGGCGGCGGCGCTGGGAGCTGCCCTTGTCTAGGGTTGGCAAGGGGCACCGGCTTCCTTTGTGGTGATGTGGGCGCGGCCGTGCGTGAGCTGGGCCTCGGCCTGCTGGGCTATGCACGCGTGCATGTGGACTGCGGGCGAGCGCGAGCTGGGCCATGTTGCTAGCTGGCCAGGCTAGGCTGCTGCGCCGGTTGGGCCAAGAGAAGGGGTGAGCGGGCCGTGCAGTGGATAAGGGGGAGGGGGATGGCCCGGTTGGGCTGGTGCTTCGTCTTGGGCCAAGAGGAGGAGGGGACTCGGCTGGGCCAGCTGAGAGAGTAGGACGAGCTGGGCTAACTTGGCACCTTGGGCCGAAATGGCTTTCCTATTTTCCTCCCCTTTTCTAATTTCTTTTCTATTTCTTGCTCCATTATATTTACTCCCGAGAGCTCTAGGTTGGTGTACATGTGTCGCCTATCACGTGTTCACTCAGGTGGGGTCCACTAGGGTCTACTACAGGTCTTGGAATCCAATGCCAAGGGTTGGCATCGATGGGCATTGATTTACATGGAAGGTCGATTGTCTTTATGAATTAGATCAAGGGATTCAAATGAGGTTCAAAAGCAAAAGATGAATTGAGAGAGAGGAAAAGGGATTCATAAGATATTCTAGAAGGGATCAAAAGGATTTGCTACGGACTGGTGCTCTCCAACACAAAACACTAAACCAACAAAAGAACTCCGGCAAACTCCTACAAGTAATTCTATATGCATGCAACAATTTATTTATGAATTGTTCTTTGTTTGACCTAGCATCTACATGCTTCACATATTGCAGGAAAATTTTTAAAAAGTTTATATTTTTGGCTTCTCCAAAAACCCGGGTTGTTACAGTCCACCCTCCTTACAGGAATCTCGTCCTCGAGATTTAGGGGTTAGTGTCACTAGAGAAGAGGGGTCCTCGTTGTCGAGTCATATGCACCAATGCATTTGTTTCGCAGTTGGAGTATTGAATAGGAGCTTTTTGGAAAGAGTTGTTTGCATACGGCTATTTAAATGGAGAAACTTTATTTTATAAATGAGGAAGAGATCTTTTAAAGGATCAAATCGGGGTTTGTCACAATTTTAATTTTTGCAACGAGTCCTTTATGAAAATTTGAGAAAGGCTCTTTTTAAGTGGGTTTTAAATTGGTGGTGAAAACTTTTGAAACATTGTTCCAAATCATTTGTTTCATAGATTTCGTAAGCAAGAAGGATACAACCCTAACGATTTTGAAATCAATATAAAAGTGCTTTAAAATAGGTTGTACTCTTTTTTTATCTCAAAGGTTTTGAGAACAGTTTGAAATTGTTTCCTCCTTTTGAAAAGTAACGCTTTTATAAATATTTTATTTAGTAATTCATCTGTAGTTTGATTTAATGGTAGGGTTTATTTGTACGAACTTCTTAAATTAAGAATAGAGTGAAGATCTTTGTTTTGGAATCAAATAAATACAAGTTTTTTTGAAGGTATGGTGTAAAATAAAACTTTTGTCTTTCAAAAACGAGTTCTCCACACCTTTTGAAACACGGTTGGTTCTCAATTTGCTTTCCGTAAAGCTTTTGAATTTTAAGGTAGGTTTGGAAAAGAGTCGAAACCACTTTCTTTTGGTAGTTTTGGAGGGTTTTAAAACAGTTTTCATTTAAGATGGAGTTGTTGTTGCAACGGGAGAAGTTTTCAATAAATGAGAGAGAGCATTTTGAACATGCCTAGTTGAAAATTGAAGTCGATTTTGAAATGGACGGGTAAAGATATGACGTTTCGGCTTAATATGTCCAACCGGTGGTCAGAATCACTTGTCTAGTTATATTACGACCTTGATTTTTGCCTGGAGTCACACGTAGATAAAATACTTTTATAGCCTTCACTCAAACAATATAAACACAAGAAGCATAAGAAGAAAAAAGATCCAGGCACTCAAGCAGCATTACAACTCCTGTATGCATAGTGTTGACTTAAGGTGACTCCTAAGCCTTTGAGTCTCACACATCTATCGATCTTGCGGGGGCAATGACGAGGAAAGCATTTCCTAGTGGTCAACTTTGTCAAGGCGGGGATAGTCAGTTAGTGGTAGAATTCAAGGTAAAGACGGGGAATCAAGTGTTAGTAACTATGACTTAGGGTAGAGACGGGGAATCAAGTGTTAGTAACTATGACTCCACTACAGATAGAGTATTTGGCTTCTACACTAGTGTTTGGTACTAAAGGTCTCGTCCTAGGGTCAAGTATGGCTCTGATACCAACTAAAACATCCTCAATTTTCCTTGAAGGGAAAATCCACAGAATGAATTTTAATATGATAAAACCAAGAACTGATTCCATCATATTATCATATTTCAGTCGATGTCACAGTCATACATCGTAAGATTACAAGAATACAAGATATTACATCACTGGGGAACACACCTATTACAGAGTTAATCTAGCGGAAGACTATCGAGTGAAGGCTCCTCCTTCACGGGCATCATCAGAGTTGACGTAGTGCAGCGTAGATTCCATCTTCGAACCAAACTTGAGCATAGGCACGAGACCTCCTAATCCTTCTAAAGTCAGCATCTCTGAGAAGCAGGAAATCTGCACACCGCCAGATGTGTGCAGGCCATGGTCAGCACCGTTAAGCTTTAGTGGAAAAGATAAACAAGGGATCTGGCGATCCTAATATTTGGCTGTGTTTTGCATCCTTAGCGCATGAGAAGTAAATAACTGTAGTAATATAATAATAATATCCCATTTTTAACACATTCACCACCACACCATCCATATCCATCCGCCATCCATCCATCCCAAACCATCTCCACACCACCTCACCACATCTCATCTCACACACTCAGGTCGACAGGCCAACTCCCTCTCGGCCTTGTCTCGACGGCCCGCAGCCCCCAAGGCTCACGATCGGAAGATACCCCAACCCTGGAGGGAGGAAAGAAGGACTCATCTCCTATCTAGTTTAAGCGAAACCTAGGAAAGGTCCATAGCTGACAAGTCGGCATATGTATCGATAGATCAACCAAACACTCTACAGAGGTTTTACATACCCACAAGATAGCCATCCTCGACGGTGCCCCGTCTAGGTAGATTCCGGCCGCTTGCTAGCCTAGAATGATGCCACCCTACCTCTCAGCCCTGGATCATCCCAAGTCTAGTCTGGGATGGCTGATACTGTGAGTCATAGACAGAGCCGGGGCCCACCGGATGTCAAGAGCCGGGTCCACAAGGCCTCCTGAAGTCTCGGAAGGGTGTGGGGAAAACCGCGCGTCCCGTACCTCCTTGCACATGTTCGCCTAGCAGTAGTGACATCGTTCTACCAAGTAGTCCGACCGTCCCACACCATATAGGGCGAGTGGGATGTAAGGATTCCCGATGAGTCTGAGTACTAGTAAGTCCTTAGGGATTGACCAAGCTAGAATGTCTTCATTAGGGTTTCCATTTTACGTGCCACCACAGCACTTCTACCCCGGGCTCCACCTCTCCGAGGTTCACACCCAAGGACACCTCCAATTACCATTTACCCACCACAGGTATTCCATATCCAAGTGCCCAGGTAGCACCACATGGCAAGACTCGCCCTAGGCTTGTCGTTATTCCAGTTCGGTCAACACAACCCTCACTCTCCATGCACCCAAGACACATGCAGCACGCTCACACACCACCGAGTCTGGCACCCATAGCCAAACCCTTCCTAGGGGGTTCACCACCAGCATCACATCCCCGATATAATACGAAGTGGAGTTAATAATAAGTATAGTGGTGTAATATGCAAGCAAGTAGGCAAGTAAGCACATCTAAGCGAGCGAATGCGCTAAGCAGGGTGACGTGGTAGAGTGGGTTGCATCAGGGTAATAATGGCTCAGGTAGTAGCATGCATCAAAGTATTAGCAAAGGAATAATTATGAAGCGCTAGCAGTTCTAGATATTTATGCAATATCTAATAGGATTCTCTAAAAGAGGGTGCTGCCATGACACCTACGATGTCGAGGTAGTAGTGGTACAAATCTTCGTTAGTTGATGTAGTCGATCAGCAAGGTCTCCTCTTCCCAGGGTCCTGTCGTCGATCACGTTCTCCTTCTCCATCGGGTTCCGATCCAACATTGTCCTCGTGGCAATTACCTCCAAAACACACTCAAGGCAAGAGAACAAACAATGTTCTAAAAAGGCGACAAGACCCAAAAGGAACACAAAGAGGAAATTACTTGGCCCTCTCGGCTGATGTCCGATCCATGGGCCAAAGAAACACGAGTGGTGGTTTGCTGAGCACAAGCTTAAGTCATGGCCAAGCCAGTATGGCTTTACGATAAACGGTTTAAGCCAGAGCTTATCCAGAGCAAACACCACGGCTCACGATCTTTCGATCCGGTGTCATTGGGTTGACGGGGATTGGAAATCGGGTCCCAGGAAAGAAGAACGATGGGGTTTGGCTCTTATAGCCTTATCCTGCAAGTCACAATTGGACATGAGTAGCAAACAAGAACGATTAACACTATTGTAACTTGGCTCCAACGTACTTCGGCTCGCCCGCTATGGTAGAAAGCGGTAGCGCAAAGAGATTGGACATCAATGTTTCCCCTCGATCCACACGACACAATAACGTTGGGAGCCGAGAAGAGAGTCGCTCAACATGGCAAAAGATGCGGGGGTTAGCTAGGCACATCCATGTCATGTTCTCAAACACATCTTCGAGAAAGATGGTTTTAAACGGTCGATCAGGTCAACATGCACGGGTCTGAGGTACGACATAGACCATAGCTTCGTTACCCCAAAGGGAATAGTTCTTTCTTTGATCCAATCGTCATGGGCAAGATGGAATCGAACAGAGCGGGCTAACGGTGCAACAAGAGCAAGAACAACAAGGGACAAGGTCTACTTCTTCCATCACTCATGCCATGACGAAAGATGGGGCATTGGAAGGAAGCGACAAACACCAAGTGCGCAAACCACTCGTAGGGTACCCGGCTTAGGTGCACTGGCACTAAGACATCTCTCTAATTCATAGCGGTGCCGTTGTCACCACGGGAATCGAAATGCGATGGTCATACAAGGTACAATCATACGGGGGTTTGAGCACGAAGAGCCAAGTAAAAGCAAAAGAGTGGCGTAGCTCCATGGTCATGGCGAGGCGAACTCGTGGTCACAAGCTACACCAACGAGTTGGCATCTATCGTTCCATGATTGTTATCTCCCAGGTCATCTCCCATAGGACTTGGTCATGGAGGACTCAAAGCGTGCGGGTGATATCCGCATCGATGTTAGTATCGACATCGAATCCATCACAACCATGTTCTAGGGCTAAAGACAGGAGCTAACACTCGTGGTGCTATGAAGTTAGCTAAAAAGCGAGGGGTCAAGTTACACTCGGCATCACGGTCATGGCGAGACGAATCCCACGATTGTAATGTCCGAATGAGGTACGATCCCTTAGCCGGCTCAAAGCTCGGCACACAGGCAACAACACAGCGATAAGACACAACCACACAACCCAACAAAAATGGTGGAGTAGCACATTCCATAGCTGGGTGATGGATAGATCCTGTAAGGTAGTCATGGGCAGATAAGTCATAAGAATAGGGCCCAACAAGGTAGATATACGTATACGGAAAGATGCGAGATGGGGCTTTCCATGGTCTCGATAAGACATACAACTAGGGTCATTGGTCCAGAGGGTACGGCTCGTAGGAGACGGGGTCATGATATCTCCTCAACGGTATGCACTTGCAAGGCAAGGTGACCGGGACGTCGGAAGACTCCACTTGTCATCGGTACGATGCTAGGGATCACACGGTTTCTCAATGGCTCGCCCTCGTTTAACGAGGCAGCCGGAATGTCGGGAATGGACTCAATACATCGACGGCATGGTGCCGACAGATATAAATAGATCAAGATCACGTATTGTAAGTGTACGAACGAGTATAAGAATGAGCAGGAAGGGGCTTTTGTCGGTGTCGAGAATGGCGTTCGACTAGGATTTGACTTTGCGACAAAGATGTGGAAGTCCATAGGCTGTTGTAACTTGTCCTGGAGGGTTGTGGCTTCTTCTGGCCAGCTTCGGCCTGCTGTGGGTAGCTGTGGCTTGCTATGGCTCGCTGTGGTTGGCTGCGGCTGGCTACAAGTGGCTATGGTTGGCCAAGGCTGGCTATGGCTGCCTTTGGCAGGCTATGGCCAGCTACAACTAGTTGCGGCTGGCTGCATCTTGCTATAGTAGGCTAGACGCGGCTGTGGCTGGCCAAGACGTGGCTAAGGCTTGGTCGAATGATGGCTGTTGTTCACGGACTTAGCTCCAGTGGCTATGGCGTTGGCTCGCACACGCGGCTCAGCGTAGGACTATGCATGGGCATGCAAACGGCCGCGGCTGTGTGGTCCTGAGGCTCACGCGACGTCATGCGGAGGCACGGCCGTGCGTCACCACATACAAGTGAGAGTGCATAAGTCCACGGCTCGTGGCGTGCATCCACGAACGACGGGGCAAAGCAAGGCTGGAGCTGTTGGGATGGTGTGTGTGCGAGCACAAATGGCAGTGGTCGATTGTAGTGGCGGCAAGGCACATGCCAAGCCACTGCGATGCTTGCGTGTGAGTGCACGCGTGCCCGTGCGGCGAGTGGCCATAAAAGGCTCTATCTAGGTCTTCGGCTAGCAAGGTGAGGGCAAGTGTCCATGGCTGCGAGGCTCTAGGTCCATGTGTGGGGGGTTAGGCAAGTCCAAGGCACACCTGTACGCCTCCCAAGCGAAAAAGCGAGGGTTACGCTAGCATTAGCTAAATAGGGGCAGTCTAGGTGTTGTGTACGGTCTCCAGGAGTTCAGTCACGGCCGTGGCTAGGACATGGCGTTCTCGGTGTACTCGAGCTCATGGTGGTCACAAAAGGGCGGGCTAGGCCTCACACGAGCCTGTAGCAGTGGCAACAGTGCGCTATGGTTGGGCATCCAAGGTCATGGCACGGTGTTTTTCTATGCAACATAAATAGGCTCATGCTAGTGTCATCTGAGGCGTGAGTGCGACGGAATGACATGACGAGTGCATGTGCCCGATGTATCCAAGAGCGTTGGCATCGTGTGGTTGATGAGGTCCCTATAGAAAAACATAGCTCGAAGGCTGGACACATGGAGGGGTCATCGGTCTTGCGCTGGCAACATGTAGGGCTTTAGGAAGGTCCGGCTTTGGTTTGCAATAGCGGCTCGAAGGCCGGCACACAGCTACGTCGTCATAGCCGCTTGGCGAGGTTCGGTTCAAGGCTTGACATAGTCGATGTGGGGGTTGGTCATGGCGTCCGGGCACGCTGCGGCCATAGGTGGCCTACTAGAGCACGTCCCGATTAGCAATGGCTTGCTGTGGCCTCCTCTGGCTGGCTACAGCCAGTTGCTGGCCAACTGTGGCTTGCTGGTCATGGCCGTGGCTGGCTGCAGGTGGCCAGGGTCGGCTGCGGCTGGTCAGGCCGGAGCAGCGGGTGGCCGGAGGGGCGACGGAGTCGGTGAAGGGTGCTTCAAGGCCTACTGCTTCCCTATGAAGTGAAGGAACGTGGCACGAAGGCCAGTCTTAGGCACAAACTCCACTGCGGTGCAAGGAAAAGGGAAAGCTTGGCTTTGGGAGGCTCACCGTCATCAGAGGATGGAGGCTCAACGGTGACGTGCTGCTGCAGAATAGCGAGGTCCGATGGACTAGAAGGGGCACGACGCCGGCTCAGAGGTGCTGCGTGATGACGGGGCTTGGAGTGGAGGCGCTGGTGGGCGACCATGGTGGAGGAGCAACCAGTAGGGCGCCGATGCTAGTGCCCTCGGCTTCGTGGGTTGTCGGCACGGGCAACTGCGCGACCATGGTGGGGAAGTAGTGGCGTGCGACGTGCATGACGCCGTGGTAGAGGTCAGGTCCATGGTGGTGGACGCGCTTGATGTCGGAGTGGAGTGGCTCGGCGAGGTGCGCTGGTGGTGTTGCCGTGTACGCAGGCTTGGGCGACATCGCGGACGGCGTCGAGGTCGGCGTTCGAGTGGCCATGGCGCTCGGCTGGGAGCGGCCACGCGGCGAGGCAGTGGAGGGCCACGGCTAGCGACGGCTGACCGGCGTGGCTGTGCAGCAAGGCAGGGCGGAGCAAGGAGGGAGGGAGAGGGATGGAGCGGCGGCGGCTATAGGGGGTCTGGGAGAGGCGCCGGCTGCTATGGCTTTTATAGCGCAAGGGTTAGGGCTTCCAGGGGGTGCCGATGATCCTCGGCGTCCGTGCACAGGCAGGGACATGCGGCGCGAATCGAGGAACGGAGCAGGTGAGGCGCGGGTGAGGGGCACTGGTGTGCGTGTCGCGCAGCGTGCGAGCGGCGGCGGCGCTGGGAGCTGCCCTCGTCTAGGGTTGGCAAGGGGCGCCGGCTTCCTTTATGGTGATGTGGGCGCGGCCGCGCGTGAGCTGGGCCTCGGCCTGCTGGGTTATGCACACGCGCATGCGGACTGCGGGCGAGCGCGAGCTAGGCCACGTTGCTAGCTGGGCCAGGCTGGGCTGCTGCGCCGGTTGGGCCAAGAGAAGGGGTGAGCGGGCCATGCAGTGGATAAGGGGGAGGGGGATGGCCCGGTTGGGCTGGTGCTTCGTCTTGGGCCAAGAGGAGGAGGGGACTCGGCTGGGCCAGCTGAGAGAGTAGGACGAGCTGGGCTAACTTGGCACCTTGGGCCGAAAAGGCTTTCCTATTTTCCTCCCCTTTTCTAATTTCTTTTCTATTTCTTGCTCCATTATATTTACTCCCGAGAGCTCTAGGTTGGTGTACATGTGTCGCCTATCACGTGTTCACTCAGGTGGGGTCCACTAGGGTCTACTATGGGTCTTGGAATCCAATGCCAAGGGTTGGCATCGATGGGCATTGATTTACAAGGAAGGTCGATTGTCTTTATGAATTAGATCAAGGGATTCAAATGAGGTTCAAAAGCAAAAGATGAATTGAGAGAGAGGAAAAGGGATTCATAAGATATTCTAGAAGGGGTCAAAAGAATTTGCTACGGACTGGTGCTCTCCAACACAAAACACTAAACCAACAAAAGAACTCCGGCAAACTCCTACAAGTAATTCTATATGCATGCAACAATTTATTTATGAATTGTTCTTTGTTTGACCTAGCATCTACATGCTTCACATATTGCAGGAAAATTTTTAAAAAGTTTATATTTTTGGCTTCTCCAAAAACCCGGGTTGTTACAGTCCACCCTCCTTACAGGAATCTCGTCCTCGAGATTTAGGGGTTAGTGTCACTAGAGAAGAGGGGTCCTCGTTGTCGAGTCATATGCACCAATGCATTTGTTTCGCAGTTGGAGTATTGAATAGGAGCTTTTTGGAAAGAGTTGTTTGCATACGGCTATTTAAATGGAGAAACTTTATTTTATAAATGAGGAAGAGATCTTTTAAAGGATCAAATCGGGGTTTGTCACAATTTTAATTTTTGCAACGAGTCCTTTATGAAAATTTGAGAAAGGCTCTTTTTAAGTGGGTTTTAAATTGGTGGTGAAAACTTTTGAAACATTGTTCCAAATCATTTGTTTCATAGATTTCGTAAGCAAGAAGGATACAACCCTAACGATTTTGAAATCAATATAAAAGTGCTTTAAAATAGGTTGTACTCTTTTTTTATCTCAAAGGTTTTGAGAACAGTTTGAAATTGTTTCCTCCTTTTGAAAAGTAACGCTTTTATAAATATTTTATTTAGTAATTCATCTGTAGTTTGATTTAATGGTAGGGTTTATTTGTACGAACTTCTTAAATTAAGAATAGAGTGAAGATCTTTGTTTTGGAATCAAATAAATACAAGTTTTTTTAAAGGTATGGTGTAAAATAAAACTTTTGTCTTTCGAAAACGAGTTCTCCACACCTTTTGAAACACGGTTGGTTCTCAATTTGCTTTCCGTAAAGCTTTTGAATTTTAAGGTAGGTTTGGAAAAGAGTCGAAACCACTTTCTTTTGGTAGTTTTGGAGGGTTTTAAAACAGTTTTCATTTAAGATGGAGTTGTTGTTGCAACGGGAGAAGTTTTCAATAAATGAGAGAGAACATTTTGAACATGCCTAGTTGAAAATTGAAGTCGATTTTGAAATGGACGGGTAAAGATATGACGTTTCGGCTTAATATGTCCAACCGGTGGTCAGAATCACTTGTCTAGTTATATTACGACCTTGATTTTTGCCTGGAGTCACACGTAGATAAAATACTTTTATAGCCTTCACTCAAACAATATAAACACAAGAAGCATAAGAAGCAAAAAGATCCAGGCACTCAAGCAGCATTACAACTCCTGTATGCATAGTGTTGACTTAAGGCGACTCCTAAGCCTTTGAGTCTCACACATCTATCGATCTTGCGGGGGCAATGACGAGGAAAGCATTTCCTAGTGGTCAACTTTGTCAAGGCGGGGACAGTCAGTTAGTGGTAGAATTCAAGGTAAAGACGGGGAATCAAGTGTTAGTAACTATGACTCAGGGTAGAGACGGGGAATCAAGTGTTAGTAACTATGACTCCACTACAGATAGAGTGTTTGGCTTCTACACTAGTGTTTGGTACTAAAGGTCTCGTCCTAGGGTCAAGTATAGCTCTGATACCAACTGAAACATCCTCAATTTTCCTTGAAGGGAAAATCCACAGAATGAATTTTAATATGATAAAACCAAGAACTGATTCCATCATATTATCATATTTCAGTCGATGTCACAGTCATACATCGTAAGATTACAAGAATACAAGATATTACATCACTGGGGAATACACCTATTACAGAGTTAATCTAGCGGAAGACTATCGAGTGAAGGCTCCTCCTTCACGGGCATCATCAGAGTTGGCGTAGTGCAGCGTAGATTCCATCTTTGAACCAAACTTGAGCGTAGGCACGAGACCTCCTAATCCTTCTAAAGTCAGCATCTCTGAGAAGCAGGAAATCTACACACCGCCAGATGTGTGCAGGCCATGGTCAGCACCGTTAAGCTTTAGTGGAAAAGATAAACAAGAGATCTGGCGATCCTAATATTTGGCTGTGTTTTGCATCCTTGGTGCATGAGAAGTAAATAACTTTAGTAATATAATAATAATAATATCCCATTTTTAACACATTCACCACCACACCATCCATATCCATCTGCCATCCATCCATCCCAAACCATCTCCACACCACCTCACCACATCTCATCTCACACACTCAGGTCGACAGGCCAACTCCCTCTCGGCCTTGTCTCGACGGCCCGCAGCCCCCAAGGCTCACGATCGGAAGATACCCCAACCCTGGAGGGAGGAAAGAAGGACTCATCTCCTATCTAGTTTAAGCGAAACCTAGGAAAGGTCCATAGCCGACAAGTCGGCATATGTATCGATAGATCAACCAAATACTCTGCAGAGGTTTTACATACCCACAAGATAGCCATCCTCGATGGTGCCCCATCTAGGCAGATTCCGGCCGCTTGCTAGCCTAGAATGATGCCACCCTACCTCTCAGCCCTAGAACATCCCAAGTCTAGTCTGGGATGGCTGATACTGTGAGTCATAGACAGAGCCGGGGCCCACCGGATTGAAGGACACGTGGACGCCTAAGAGGGGGGTGAATTAGGCAACTTAAAAATCTCCGAACTATGGCCTCTTTTTCTACCTCTAGCAAAACCTATGCAAAAGATAATCTATCTAGATGTGCAACTACAGTTTTGCTAGTGTGTTGCTATCTCTACCGCAAATGATAATAATATAATCAATGTAAATGTGGAAGCTTAAAGAGCAAGGTAGAGATATGCAAACTCCCATCGACGACTCTGGTATTTTTACCGAGGTATCGAGAAGCGCGCAAGCTTCCCCCTAGTCCTCGTTGGAGCCCCACGCAAGGAATCCCTCGCAAGGGCCAAGCTCCCGGTCGGGTAACTCCGTGGATAGCCTCAGGCCTTCTCCACGCACAAGTGGGTCTCCGATGTGCCTTCCGGCAAGCCTCTCCCAGATGCTCCCCGCCGTCTTCACTATCAAGCTTTCGGCCAAAACACCGCGGGCCTTGTTCCCTTCGGTACACGGTGGCGGCCGCACCACAAACGCGGTTGGTGCGATCTCGCAAGACTTCAAGCCCCTCCGATGTACAACTCTTGTGCTCGCAAGCACGGGGTGGCAAGAGGTATGCAAACCTCACTAAACACTAGGCATACACCTAGAGCAAGCGCATAAGCGGTGGTCTAATCAACCTAAGCACTTTGCAAAGCACCTACGCTAATCACCTAATGAAACACTAAGCACTATGCAAGTGGAGATCACTAAAATGGTGTATCAACACCCTTGGTATGTTTCCTCAGCTCCACTCTACTCAAATGGCCGGTTGGGGGTTGTATTTATAAGCCCCACTGAGAAAGTAGCCATTAGGGTCCAACTCCCGCAATTCTGCTACTGACCGGACGCTGAGATCGTCCTGACCGGACGCGTCCGGTCGTCCCGACCGTTGCAGCCACGAACTACCGATCGGACGCTGCCAGCGTCCGGTCGCCTACCACCGGACGCGTTCAGTCACAGTTTCATGCGCCTGGAACCTCTCTGTACTCGATCGGACATTGATGCCCTACGTCCGGTCGGTTGCCGCCAGCGTCCGGTCTACGTCCGGTCGCCTGTCTGCTGAGCCACCGGTCCAGCGTCCGGTCGTGCTTCCAGCGTCCGGTCCAGAGTCCAGTCACCTCTACGAGCTCATTTCTTCGTGATCTTGCGTATGGCTTGGTTCCAATCTTCATGCTTGGACTTTGCTTGATATCTTGGGTCTTCACTTGTGCTTCTAAGGTCTTGCTTGAGGTGTTGATCATCGGATCATCACGTCGCCTTCGTCCAAGTCACGTCTTGCACCCTATTGGACTACAAAACAAACACTTGCAAATTCATAAGTCCAATTTGGTTGTGTTGGTCATCAAACACCAAAATCCAAAGTAAATGGGCCAAGGGTCCATTTTCCTTACAATCTCCCCCTTTTTGGTGATTGATGCCAACACGACCAAAGCAAGCAAATAACAAAATTTTTAATTTAAAAACTATCTACTTGCTAGGATGCAATGCAAGGGGCAAGGTTTTATTATGCTAAGAGATACTACATGAAAGACTATGATACCAATTGAAGACCTAGCTTGCCCTTGCAAATGTCCCCATGTGGCATTATGGATTAAAGTCTTGCTTCTTATAAATTCTCCTCATTACTTAGACTTAATCCATAATCCACTATCCTCCCTTTCTCGGACCATTACCATTTGTAGACATTAACTTAATGCTTGCCTTTGGTCCTCCAAATTCTCCCCCTTTGGCATCAAACACCAAAAAGGGAGACATTAGTAGCACAAGGGAGGGTCAAACTTTGTGATCCTTTGTATGTAGAATTGGATAGATCACAAAATTTGACTCTCACATTATATAGACTAAGCCCCCCCTAAATAAAAGCATACATATGATAGAAGGCAAAGCATATGCATAATTGGCAAATTATTGCACAAAGGAGTTTAATCTATATAATGCATGGAGAAAGCATATAAATATCAAAATGAAGTCAACATGATGATACCAAATGAAGAATGATGCTTATCTCCGGGGACTCCATTTTCCTTGCAATGAGACTACTACACATATGATAAACTTGAAAAAGGTGTTAGTCTCAAAGCATCCAAGTCGTAGAAATACTCCCCCTAAATATGTGCACACAAATATAGAATACATTGTAGAAACATGTACATTGATTTTAGAATAAAAAATACCACTTGAAAGATGACATCTCATGAATGTGAGAATCATTTTCAAAAAGATATCTGGGAGAGATTATCTACAATTTGGACTTTGGCACATATTAGATGAACAAAAGTAAGACAAGCTATGTGCCGTGCTTGTAAGCAATTTTAAACCATGTAGGTTTGCTCCAAGGGTTAAAAAATGAGACCGAGCAATCCTACCATAAGATATACCTAGTGTATGCATGATAAAAGATATAAGCATGCAAAAGCAAACCTAGGTATGAAAGGTAACTAGATGCTTAAAGATACCAATTGTAGGAAAAACTAATTGCAAGATGTACCAATTTAAAAGCAATAACATCTAGTTACCTAACATGGGAAGGGGAATTTGGGTCCATAGTATTCACTAACCCACTTGGCAATGATTTTGTCCATCATGATGCACCCCATGAAATGCACCCATACTTTGCCAAGTCTCCAAATTCTCCGAAGTCCGACGGACTTCTCACTTCCCTTTTAGGATCCAAACCTTCTCGGTGCTCTTCATATTTGAAATGATTTCCTTTGGCACCCAAAAGCGTTTGACCCCATTGTTGGCTTGCTTGTTCACCTTGATGGCCACCACCTTGTCATTTTTCTTCTTCTTCAAGAGATAAGGTGTGGAGGCCTTCTTGTCCACCTTGTTGGTGTAGGTGTTGGAGAGCTTGCTTGTTGGCTTTTTCTCTTGCTTCTTTGCTCCTCCCCCATTCTTCACCTTGCACTCATAGGACTTGTGGCCTTCTTTGTGACACACATAGCAAACCATGGTTTGTCCTTCATCAAGCTTCTTCACTCCCTTGACGGTGTTATCTTGATGAAGTTGGGTTTGCCTTGCCTTGCCTTTTACTTGGGTCAAGTCCTTGGTGAGGCGAGCTACTTCTTGCTTGAGATGCTCATTTTCCTTTTCAACCTCTTGTGTGCATGTATCTACAACAATTTTCTCAACACAAGCTTGGTTGCACAAATGTGAGTCTAAACATAAATCATTACAAGAAGTAGAGACATCCTTTTTAGTCATGTTAAGAATAGAGCTTTTCTTTTTAAATGCCTTGGTGAGGGTATTATTAACGGCTTCAAGATTAGCAACTTTATTAGTTAGCTCATCACAATGTTTGCACATGATTTCCATTTTAGCAAGCAAACTTTGATAATCATTTTGTGAGCTAGCTAACTTTTCTTTTAATTTTTCATTCTTTTTATAAGTTGCTCATCATTGATTGTGCATTCATTTGTTGTTGCACTAGCCTTAAGTTGCTCAATTTTAGTAGATAGTTCAACATTGAGATTAGCAAAATTCTTATATTGTTCAAGCAAAATTTTGTATGCTTCTTGTGAACTATCTACCTTTTCTTTTAAACTTTTGAGTTTATTTTGTTGCCTAGTGTAAACTTTAGCATATTTAAGATTTTGTTGCACAATCTCATGATAAGAAGGCATATCATCATCACTATCACTCTCACTAGAGGAAGAGCTTTCGTTACCTCGTGCCATAAGGCACACACGAGAAGAGCTTGATGATGAGTGCTTGTGCTCTCGCCTCTTGTGATGGTCTTCTTCACTTGAAGAATCATCCCATGATCTTATTGATGTGAGGGCTTTGTTCTTGCATGCCTTCTTCTTTGTCTTGGGTGTGGGCTTGTTTGGACAAACTTCCACAAAGTGCCCCACCTCGCCACATCCATAGCATCCTCTCTTTCTTTGCTCGTTTCTTTTATTGGTGAAAACGAGATCTTGGATTTGGATGGGCACACCCTTGATATTGAGCTTTTGGATCATCTTCTCCACCTTGTTGATAAGTTTGATTGATTTTTCATCAAGGTCGGAGGTGGAGGAGGAAGATTGATCATCATCACTTGATTCTTCTTCTTCATCATCATCATCCTCATCATCTTCTTCTTCACTTGAGGAGCTTGAGCTTGAGCTTGACTCAACTTTCTTGCCCTTCATCTTCTTTTTCTCGCTACATGCGAGAGCTTTGCCTTTGCTTGATGAAGAAGCTTCTTCTTGACCCATCTTACGTGACATTTCAAATGCCACTAGCTTGCCAATCACTATGCTCGGGGTCATGTTGCTCAAGTCCTCCATATTGTGAAGGATGGTGATGATGCTTGAATATTTCTTTTGTGGTAGCACGGAGATGATCTTCCTCATGATGTCCGCATCATCTAGCTTTAATAATCCTATAGAGCGGAGCTCATTGATAATTAGATTCAATCGAGAATACATATCATGAACAAGCTCATCTTCATTCATTGTAAAGGAATCATAATTTTGCTTAGCTAGACAATGTTTTTGCTCACGGACATTACTTGTGCCATCATGGAGCTCTTGGAGTTTTAACCAAATTTCATGTGCCGTATTTAAAGTAAATACTTGGTTAAAAACATCCATGCTAAAAGATTCAAACAAACAATTTTTAGCTCTAGCATTAAAATGCAATTCTTTTTCATCACTCTTCGTGGGTTTTTCAGGATTCTTAATGGGTTTCATCCCATCACGAGTGACTCTCCATACACCTAAATCAACCGCCTCAAGATGACAAGCCATTCTTGCTTTATAGTATGGGAAGTTAGTGCCATCAAATTACGGAGGCCTAGCGGTATCCATCCCAACCACTCTAAATAGCGTCGGCTCAACGGCGGTTAAGCCAAAGGTCCAAATTGAGCCAATCGGCTCTGATACCACTTGAAGGACACGTGGACGCCTAAGAGGGGGGGGGGTGAATTAGGCAACTTAAAAATCTAACTCCGAACTATGGCCTCTTTTTCTACCTCTAGCAAAACCTATGCAAAAGATAATCTATCTAGATGTGCAACTACGGTTTTGCTAGTGTGTTGCTATCTCTATCGCAAATGATAATAATATGATCAATGTAAATGCGGAAGCTTAAAGAGCAAGGTAGAGATATGCAAACTCCCATCGACGACTTTGGTATTTTTACCGAGGTATCGAGAAGCGTGCAAGCTTCCCCCTAGTTCTTGTTGGAGCCCCACGCAAGGAATCCCTCACAAGGGCCAAGCTCCCGGTCGGGTAACTCCGTGGATAGCCTCGGGCCTTCCCCACGCGCAAGTGGGTCTCCGATGTGCCTTTCGGCAAGCCTCTCCCGGATGCTCCCCGCCGTCTTCACTATCAAGCATTCGGCCGAAACGCCGCGGGCCTTGTTCCCTTTGGTACACGATGGTGGCCGCACCATAAACGCGGTTGGTGTGATCTCGCAAGACTTCAAGCCCCTCCGATGTATAACTCTTGTGCTCGCAAGCACGGGGTGGCAAGAGGTATGCAAACCTCACTAAACACTAGGCATACACCTAGAGCAAGCGCATAAGCGGTGGTCTAATCAACCTAAGCACTTCGCAAAGCACCTACGCTAATCACCTAATGAAACACTAAGCACTATACAAGTGGAGATCACTAAAATGGTGTATCAACACCCTTGGTATGTTTCCTCAGCTCCACTCTACTCAAATGGCCGGTTGGGGGTTGTATTTATAAGCCCCACTGAGAAAGTAGCCGTTGGGGTCCAACTCCCACAATTCTACTACTGACCGGACGCTGAGATCGTCCTGACCGGACGCGTCCGGTCGTCCCGACCATTGCAGCCGCGAACTACCAATCGGACGCTGCCAGCGTCCGGTCGCCTACCACCGGACGCGTCCGGTCGCAGTTTCACGCGCCTGGAACCTCTCTGTACTCGATCGGACGTTGATGCCCTGCGTCCGGTCGGTTGCCGCCAGCGTCCAGTCTAGTGTCCGGTCACCTATCTGCTGAGCCACCGGTCCAACGTCCGGTCGCGCTTCCAGCGTCCGGTCCAGAGTCCGGTCACCTCTGCGAGCTCGTTTCTTCGCGATCTTGCGTACGGCTTGGTTCCAATCTTCATGCTTGGACTTTGCTTGATATCTTGGGTCTTCACTTGTGCTTCTAAGGTCTTGCTTGAGGTGTTGATCATCGGATCATCACGTCGCCTTCGTCCAAGTCATGTCTTGCACCCTATTGGACTACAAAACAAACACTTGCAAATTCATTAGTCCAATTTGGTTGTGTTGGTCATCAAACACCAAAATCCAAAGTAAATGGGCCAAGGGTCCATTTTCCTTACACGGATGTCAAGAGCCGGGTCCACAAGGCCTCCTGAAGTCTCGAAAGGGTGTGGGGAAAACCACGCGTCCCGTACCTCCTTGCACACGTTCGCCTAGAAGTAGTGACATTGTTCTACCAAGTAGTCCGACCGTCCCACACCATATAGGGCGAGTGGGATGTAAGGATTCCCGATGAGTCTAAGTACTAGTAAGTCCTTAGGGATTGACCAAGCCAGAATGTCTTCATCAGGGTTTCCATTTTACTTGCCACCACAGCACTTCTACCCCAGGCTCCACCTCTCCGAGGTTCACACCCAAGGACACCTCTAATTACCATTTACCCACCACAGGTATTCCATATCCAAGTGCCCAGGTAGCACCACATGGCAAGACTCACCCCAGGCTTGTCGTTATTCCAGCTCGGTTGACACAACCCTCACTCTCCATGCACCCAAGACACACGCAGCACGCTCACACACCGCCGAGTCCAGCACCCATAGCCAAACCCTTCCCAGGGGGTTCACCACCAGCATCACATCCCCGATATAATACGAAGTGGAGTTAATAATAAGTATAGTGGTGTAATATGCAAGCAAGTAGGCAAGTAAGCACATCTAAGCGAGCGAATGCGCTAAGCAGGGTGACATGGTAGAGTGGGTTGCATCAGGGTAATAATGGCTCAGGTAGTAGCATGCATCAAAGTATTAGCAAAGGAATAATTATGAAGCGCTAGCAGTTCTAGATATTTATGCAATGTCTAATAGGATTCTCTAAAAGAGGGTGTTGCCATGACACCTACGATGTCGAGGTAGTAGTGGTACAAATCTTCGTTAGTTGATGTAGTCGATCAGCAAGGTCTCCTCTTCCCAGGGTCCTGTCGTCGATCACGTTCTCCTTCTCCATCGGGTTCTGATCCAACGTTGTCCTCGTGGCAATTACCTCCAAAACACACTCAAGGCAAGAGAACAAACAATGTTCCAAAAAGGCGACAAGACCCAAAAGGAACACAAAGAGGAAATGACTTGGCCCTCTCGGCTAATGTCCGATCCATGGGCCAAAGAAACATGAGTGGTGGTATGCTGAGCACAAGCTTAAGTCAAGGCCAAGCCAGTATGGCTTTATGATAAACGATTTAAGCCAGAGCTTATCTAGAGCAAACACCACGGCTCACAATCTTTTGATCCGGTGTCAGTGGGTTCATGGGGATTGGAAATCGGGCCCCAAGAAAGAAGAACGACGGGGTTCGGCTCTTATAGCCTTATCCCGCAAGTCACAATTGGACACGAGTAGCAAACAAGAACGATTAACACTATTGTAACTTGGCTCCAACGTACTTCGGCTCGCCCGCCATGGTAGAAAGCGGTAGCGCAAAGAGATTGGACATCAACGTTTCCCCTCGATCCACACGACACAATAACGTTGGGAGCTGAGAAGAGAGTTGCTCAACACGGCAAAAGATGCGGGGGTTAGCTAGGCACATCCATGTCATGTTCTCAGACACATCTTCGAGAAAGATGGTTTTAAATGGTCGATCAGGTCGACACGCACGGGTCCGAGGTACGACATAGACCATAGCTTCACTACCCCAAAGGGAATAGTTCGGTCTTTGATCCAATCATCATGGGCAAGATGGAATCGAACAGAGCGGGCTAACGGTGCAACAAGAGCAAGATCAACAAGGGAGAAGGTCTACTTCTTCCATCACTCGCGCCATGACGAAAGACGGGGCATTGGAAGGAAGCGACAAACACCAAGTGCGCAAACCACTCGTAGGGTACCCGACTTAGGTGCACTGGCACTAAGACATCTCTCTAATTCATAGCGGTGCAGTTGTCACCGTGGGAATCAAAGAAATGCGATGGTCATACAAGGCACAAGCATACGGGGGTTTGAGCACGAAGAGGCAAGTAAAAGCAAAAGAGTGGCGTAGCTCCATGGTCATGGCGAGGTGAACTCGCGATCACAAGCAACACCAACGAGTTGGCATCTATCATTCCATGATTGTTATCTCCCAGGTCATCTCCCACAGGACTTGGTCATGGAGGACTCAAAGCGTGCGGGTGATATCCGCATCGATGTTAGTATCGACATCAAATCCATCACGACCATGTTCTAGGGCCGAAGACAGGAGCTAACACTCGTGGTGCTATGAAGTTAGCTAAAAGCGAGGGGTCGAGTTACACTCGGCATCACGGTCATGGCGAGACGAATCCCGCGATCGTAACGTCCGAATGAGGTACGATCCCTTAGCCGGCTCGAAGCTCAGCACACAGGCAACAACACAGCGATAAGACACGACCACACAACCCAACAAAAATGGTGGAGTAGCACATTCCATAGCTGGGTGATGGATAGATCCTGTAAGGTAGTCATGGGCAGATAGGTCATAAGAATAGGGCCCAACAAGGTAGATATACGTATACGGAAAGATGCGAGATGGGGCTTTCCATGGTCTCGATAAGACATACAACTAGGGTGCATGGTCTAGAGGGTATGGCTCACAGTAGACAGGGTCATGATATCTCCTCAACGGTACACACTTGCAAGGCAAGGTGACCGGGACGTCGGAAGACTCCACTTGTCATTGGTACGATGCTAGGGATCACACGGTTTCTCAATGGCTCGCCCTCGTTTAACGAGGCAACCGAAATGTCGGGAACGGACTCAATACATTGACGGCACGGTGCCGACAGATATAAATAGATCAAGATCACGTATTGTAAGTGTACGAACGAGTATAAGAATGACCAGGAAGGGGCTTTTGTCGGTGTCGGGAATGGCGTTCGACTAGGATTCGACTTTGCGGCAAAGATGTGGAAGTCCATAGGCTGTTGTAACTTGTCCCGGAGGGTTGTGGCTTCTTCTGGCCAGCTGAGGCCTGCTGTGGCTAGCTGTGGCTTGCTATGGCTCGCTGTGGCTGGCTGCGGCTGGCTACAAGTGGCTATGGTTGGCCAAGGCTGGCTATGGATGCCTTTGGCTGGCTGTGGCTAGCTACAGCCAATTGCGGCTGGCTGCATCTTGCTATAGTTGGCCAGACGTGGCTGCGGCTGGCCAAGACGTGGCTAAGGCTTGGTCGAATGACGACTGTTGTTTACGGACTTAGCTCCAGTGGCTATGGCGTTGGCTCACACACGCGGCTCAGCGTAGGACTGCGCATGGGCATGCAAACGGCCACGGCGGTGTGGTCCTGAGGCTCATGCGACGTCATGCGGAGGCACGGCCAAGCGTCACCACATGCAAGTGAGCGTGCATAAGTCCACGGCTCGTGGCGTGCATCCACGAACAACGGGGCGAAGCAAGGCTGGAGCTCTTGGGATGGTGTGTGTGCGAGCACGAATGGCAGTGGTCGATTGTAGTGGCCGCAAGGCACATGCCAAGCCACTGCGGTGCTTGCGTGTGAGTGCACGCGTGCCCGTGCGGCGAGCGGCCATAAAAGGCTCTGTCTAGGTCTTCGGCTGGCAAGGTGAGGGCAAGTGTCCATGGCTGCGAGGCTCTAGGTCTATGTGTGGGGGGGTTAGGCAAGTCCAAGGCACACCTATACGCCTCCCAAGCAGAAAAGCGAGGGTTACGCTAGCATCAGCTAAACAGGGGCAGTCTAGGTGTTGTGTACGGTCTCCAGGAGTTCGGTCACGGCCATGGCTAGGACGTGGCGTTCTCGGTGTACTCAAGCTCATGGTGGTCACAAAAGGGTGGGCTAGGCCTCACACGAGCGTGTAGCGGTGGCAACAGTGCGCTATGGTTGGGCATCCAAGGTCATGGCACGGTGTTTTTCTATGCAATGTAAACAGGCTCATGCTAGTGTCATCTGAGGCGTGAGTGCAACGGAATGACACGATGAGTGCGTGTGCGCGATGTATCCAAGAGCGTTGGCATCGTGCGGTTGATGAGATCCCTGCAGAAAAACATGGCTTGAAGGCCGGACACATGGAGGGGTCATCGGTCTTGGGTTGACAACATGTAGGGCTTTAGGAAGGTTCGGCTTTGGTTTGCAACAGCGGCTCGAAGGCCGGCACACAGCTACATTGTTGTAGCCGCTTGGCGAGGTTCGGTTCGAGGCTTGACATAGTAGATGTGGGGGTTGGTCATGGCGTCCGGGCATGCTACGGCCATAGGTGGCCTACCAGAGCACGTCCCGATTGGCAACGGCTTGCTGCGGCCTCCTCTAGCTGGCTACAGCTAGTTGCTGACCAACTGTGGCTTGCTGGTCATGGCCGTGGCTGGCTGCAGGTGGCCAGGGTCGGCTGCGGTTGGTCAGGCCGGAGCAGCGGGTGGCTGGAGGGGTGATGGAGTCGGTGAAGGGTGCTTCAAGGCCTGCTGCTTCCCTGCGAAGTGAAGGAACATGGCACGAAGGCTAGTCTTAGGCACAAACTCCACTATGGTGCAAGGAAAAGCAAAAGCTTGGCTTTGGGAGGCTCACCGTCATCAGAGGATGGAGGCTCAACGGCGACGTGCTGCTGTAGAACAGCGAGGTCCGATGGACTGGAAGGGGCACGACGCCGGCTCAAAGGTGCTGCGTGACAACGAGGCTTGGAGTGGAGGCGCTGGTGGGCGACCATGGTGGAGGAGCAACCAGCAGGGCACCGATGCTGGTGCCCTCGGCTTCGCGGGTTGTCGGCGCGGGCAACTGCGCGACCATGGTGGGGAAGCAGTGGCGCGCGACGCTCACGACGCCGTGGTAGAGGCCGGGTCCATGGTGGTGGATGCGCTTGACGTTGGAGTGGAGTGGCTCGGCGAGGTGCGCTGGTGGTGTTGCCGTGTACGCAGGCTCGGGCGACGTCGCGGACGGTGTCGAGGTCGGCGTTCGAGTGGCCATGGCGCTCGGCTAGGAGCGGCCATGCGGCGAGGCAATGGAGGGCCATGGCTAGCGACGGCTGACCGGCGTGGCTGTGCAGCAAGGCAGGGCGGAGCAAGGAGGGAGGGAGAGGGATGGAGCGGCGGCGGCTACAGGGGGTCTGGGAGAGGCGCCGGCTGCTGTGGCTTTTATAGCGCGAGGGTTAGGGCTTCTAGGGGGTGCCGATGATCCTCGGCATCCGTGCACAGGCAGGGACATGTGGCATGAATCGAGGAGCGGAGCAGGTGAGGCGCGGGTGAGGGGCGTTGGCGTGCGCGTCGCGTAGCGTGCGAGCGGTGGCGGTGCTGGGAGCTGCCCTCGTCTAGGGTTGGCAAGGGGCGCCGGCTTCCTTTGTGGTGATGTGGGCGTGGCCACGCATGAGCTGGGCCTTAGGCTGCTAGGCTATGCATGCACGCATGCGGACTGCGGGCGAGCGTGAGTGCGAGCTGGGCAGCGTTGCTAGCTGGGCCAGGCTAGGCTGCTGCGCCGGTTGGGCCAAGAGAAGGGGTGAGCGGGCCATGCAGTGGATAAGGGGGAGGGGGATGGCCTGGTTGGGCTGGTGCTTCGTCTTGGGCCAAGAGGAGGAGGGGACTCGGCTGGGCCAGCTGAGAGAGTAGGACGAGCTGGGCTAACTTGGCACCTTGGGCCAAAATGGCTTTCCTGTTTTCCTCCCCTTTTCTAATTTCTTTTCTATTTCTTGCTCCATTATATTTACTCCCGAGAGCTCTAGGTTGGTATACATGTGTCGCCTATCACGTGTTCACTCAGGTGGGGTCCACTAGGGTCTACTATGGGTCTCGGAATCCAATGCCAAGGGTTGGCATCGATGGGCATTGATTTACAAGGAAGGTTGATTGTCTTTATGAATTAGATCAAGGGATTCAAATGAGGTTCAAAAGCAAAAGATGAATTGAGAGAGAGGAAAAAGGATTCATAAGATATTCTAGAAGGGATCAAAAGGATTTGCTACGGACTGGTGCTCTCCAACACAAAACACTAAACCAACAAAAGAACTCCGGCAAACTCCTACAAGTAATTCTATATGCATGCAACAATTTATTTATAAATTGTTCTTTGTTTGACCTAGCATCTACATGCTTCACATATTGCAGGAAAATTTTTAAAAAGTTCGTATTTTTGGCTTCTCCGAAAACCCGGGTTGTTACACATGCCTTCCCCGCCGAGCGAATCCCCTCCCCGCTCTCTTATCCTCCATCCGCTCGCTCATGCAAGGAGCGCCCCATGGCCGACTTTATCCCCATAGCATGACCCGTCAGTGTATCCCATCCACGCAGCCTCCACTTTCGGTGCGCTACGCTCCACCTTCGTTCGCCACTATAAGATGCCCTTGGTCGTTGCTCTCCTTCTTCATCCCCATCCCCCCTCACATCCGAAGCAGAGCTACGAGATCCAGTCGTCATCTGAAGAACTAGGTCGTCAGTTAGAGGTGATGGCGTAATCTGGGAAGAAGAAGGGATCCAAATTTTGGGCAAGGAAGTTCAAGTCCCCTTCTTGGTTAGTTTGGTCTTAGGGTTCACAATGATGGACTTCTCAGTCTCCTGTTTCTGGATCTGTTAGACTTACGCCATGATTTGGATAATCATTTTCTTGTTGTTTCTCCATTGTCCTTGTCTATCTCGACTTCTGGATTAAGCCTTGGTTGTACTAGGTTGCTCTTAACCATGTATCCTTAAATTCCCATGTGGTTTAGTATTCGAAGTCGAGTAATCCTTCGTGTAATTTCAGATCTACGAAGTGTAATCATGTTGTCTCCTTTTTGGTTCTTGCTCTGAATCTCGGGACGAGATTCTTTTTAAGGGGGGTTGGTTGTAACACCTCTAGTGTTACGAGCTCGCTAAACACTAAGAGTATGGCCTGAGAGGTAGATCTATAAATATAATGAGTTAGTTTACTTAAATGCGCTAATGAAAATCCTAACAAGAAAATAGGGAAAGTAGTTTTAATTGTTTGGCACGAAAAGCAATTTCTATAAACAAGAATAAAATATAACTTGTATTTAGTACTTAAATAAAAATTGAAGTACAAGTTTAGTAGACGAAAATGCAACATTAACTTTTGGAAAATGATGTCGTGAACTAGTGTTTTGGGAGCTCTAAAATCTAACTTGACGTTAAGATAAGCTCTTTTCATTAGGTCAGCAAACACTTGAATTTATGTTTAAAGTACCATTTTGGTGAATTATTTTGAGCAAAATAGTTAAATAGTGCTTAAATACCTTGCTCCTACCAGTTAGTACAAAGTATGGACTAGGTCATGGTGCAATTGTTAGTTGAATCTAGCAAGGTTAGGACCCTTTAAAAATTACGGCAAAAGCGCTAAAGGTTGTTAGTTCTAACTAAACCATTGAATTCCCTAAGTCTGAAATGATAATAGACAATGTTATGTTGACATTTAAATTCCAACAAAAATGTCTAAACACTAACTACATGTTTTCGCACAGTTGGTTGCATCAAAGTGAATACTTGGGTAGGGTGCAGTCCCCGAGTGGGCTGGAGTTGTCGTGGCGTCGTATGAATGTCCCCAACATCGCTAGGACACACCGCGGTCAGGTTTTGGCTCTCCGTTCATGAATCAGCGCCTGGCTAGACGAACCTATTTTGGCGTGTCTCTATCTCTCTCGGTAATTCATCTAAGTTTGCATTTGATGCTCCTTGGGATAGCCTTTAGGACCCTCTTGAGTCTTGGCAAATTGGTTTGGTCTCAACTGAGCTGGTTTGGTTTTGGTCAGAGCTTTAAAAGTCATGCAAGTCCCTGCTGGCAGCAGCTCAGTCGGTGTACGCGGTCACTAGGCCATCCAGCCCCGACGTCACGGTGTCGGTGCGCTGGGCGTGCGCGCACGCGCGCACGTGGCCACGCTAGCCGCTTGCTGCCGCCGCCGCCTGGCCACGGTAGGCACGCCACTAGCCGCCAACCGCGAGCCACTGCGCCCGCTGCTCACTTGCGCCTAGCCATCCTACTGCCGTGCCACACGGCTACATCTGCCATGGCTCGGCCGACGTGGCGACCGGCCCCCGTTCGCTTTACCTACCGAGCCATCTATGCATTGGAGCCCTGCCACCGTGTCGCAATGGTGGCTCAACCGTCGAAGCGATGGGACGCTCCCCTACCCTGCCTTGTCTCGCTAGCCACCATGGGTGAGCCCCGCTCGTGTTCGGTCACTTTGGTTCAAATGTGTCGCGCCGATCTTATAGGTCCTATCTCCTATGAGCGTGTGTGCGTGCTGCTGTTAACCGAGCCATGCCGCTCCGTTTTAATCTGCTCGTGCATCCTGTCCACGACATAGCCTGGCCAGAGCACCGCACTGCCGCCCACTAATCCACCTAGCTCTAGGCATGTACAGCTCGGGTCTTAGTATGTTAGTCACTAGAGCTAGCTCGTTAGCTTGCGAGACGTAATCATATTTTAGAGCTGCAGATGCCATTGATTATTTACGTCACTGCGTTGCATCCACGTATTTCATGATAGGAGCGATGTTGGATCATGGAGCCATCGGGAGTAGCTGAAGCAGATGGTGACTTGATGATCATGCCACCAAGATGAAAGCTCACTTGGTTATATTTTACCCATGCAAGCCCCGGTGTATAACCCCTATTATTCTGCACTTTATTTTATGATTGTGCATTAAGTTTAAGGAGTTGAATGAAACCCACTTGCATATATATATCCTTATTGTATGAGTTTTACTAGTATGACAGGATCGTGTATATTGCTATGCTACAGGACTCCGGTAGAAGTCGAGTGATTGTCTGTCACTCGCGAGAGATAGGAAAAATATTATTGTTGTTATTATATTACTATCACATAGAAAATATTTGAATGATAATTGGAGACTAGGCAGAATGGTACTTGGATCTAGAGTTGGTTTGGTATTCGAGCGAGGCTCGGATTGTGCTTGTTCCGCCTGTGTTGGTTAAGGACCGTCCGTTGCATTGGATTCTAGTCAGATCACAGACTTATTATCCTGAGCACATACTTATTTATGGGAGCAGGGAAGGCTCGTTGCTCTCTTGTCGTGGGTTCTGGCTCTTTTCGGACCGACTGATTGGAGGCGGGGATGGTGGAGGTCTAAGCACCACACTGAGTCTGGGACTCAGGTGTGGGGGCTTGGAGTCCAAGTTTGCATGGGGACCTGGACCCCTGAAAGCTCTAGTTTGGTTTTGGTTAATTGATGAAACCCTAAGTGCTAACCTAGTTTATCAAGATGATTATGAGATAGGTAGCACTACTCCAAGTGATGAAGCAATGGTGAAGATCATGACAATGGTGATGGCATGGTGATGGTCAAATGCTTAAACTTGGAAAAGAAGAAAGAGAAAAACAAAAGGCTCAAGGCAAAGGTATAAAATGTAGGAGCCATTTTGTTTTAGTGATCAAGACACTTAGTGAGTGTGATCACATTTAGGATAGATAGCCGTACTATTAAGAGGAGTGAAACTCGTATCGGAATGCGGTTATCAAAGTGCCACTATATGCTCTAACTCATTGCATATGCATTTAGGATCTAGTGGAGTGCTAACACCCTTGAAAATGTTTGTGAAAATATGCTAACACTTGTGCACAAGGTGATACACTTGGTGGTGTTGGCACATCTACAAAGGAGGTGGTGTTTGCAGGGTTGAGATGGATTCGGCGCTTTTGGGAAAATGGAATGCCTATTTTCTATTGTGCCGGATGCAAATTCTTGTGGTTGGCACATTGGAGCAAGGGTGAAGAAGTTAGAAGTGAAAATGAGTTGATCACGAAGACGCTGGCGTCGGTGAACAGACCAGACGCTGGGTCTGAAAGCACCGGACCCTGGCAGCGTGCGTCCGGTCAAACTGACGGGTCTGCACAGTACCGAGGGTATTGCACCGGATGCTGGTCTGTGTCCGGTCAAGGTGGACCGGACACGTCCGGTCGAAGAAATATGCCTCGGGGAGCTTACTGGAAACGACCGGACGCTGAGGCTTCTGCGTCCGGTCAGTTTTGCCGGAGCGTCCGGTCAGCTTCGTAGCCGTTGAAATCTGACAAACAGCGTTTGAAACTAGTGACGCGTGGCGTCCATCGGGTGACCGGACGCTGAGGGCCAGCGTCCGGTCAGCCCGTAGTGTGCCCAGTGAAGGGGTACAACGACTCTATTTCATGGGGGCTTCTATTTAAGCCCCATGGCCGGCTCAAGCTCAATCTCTTGCACATTTTTATTGACATAGCAACCTTGTGAGCTTAGCCAAAGTCCTCCCACTCATCTCCATCATTGATTCATCATCTTTGTGAGATTGGGAGAGAATCCAAGTGCATTACTTGAGTGATTGCATCTAGAAGCACTTGGTATTCGTGTTGCGCTGCGGATTTCGCTTGTTACTCTTGGTGGTTGCCACCACCTAGACGGCTCGGTGCAGCGGTGGAGGATCGGCATGAGTTGGTGATTGTTCGTGGCCGTCTCCGGTGATTGTGAGGGGAGTTGTACCTTCCCCGTCGGAGCGCCAAAAGGTAACTCTAGTAAATTGCTTGTGTCATTGAGTTACCTCACTTGTGGGTCGGTTCTTGCGGTGTCCAATTGTGTGGACGAGGTTTGTGAAACACCTCTTAGCCGCCGAACCACCAAGTGTTGGTCGACACAACGGGGACGTAGCGTGTTGGCAAGCACGCGAACCTTGGGAGAAAATCGATTGTCTCTTGTCTTTGGCATTCTCCCGGTGATTTGCTATATATTCATCTTGTGATTGGTTCATCCCCTACACGTCGGTATAATCACCCTACTCACTTATTTACATTCTTGCAAACTAGTTGATACAAGCTCTTTAGTGTAATTAGAATTGAGAGCTTGCTTTATTATTTACTTTCATCTAGTTGAGCTCTTTAAAGTAGCAAGTTTGAGAGCTCTTAGTGAGTAACTACATAGCAAGTTTGTGTGCCTAAGTAATCATTGCAACTAGAATTGTTGTATAGGTGGCTTGCAACCCTTGTAGAGCTAGAGCAAGTTTGTATTACGCTATTTGTCATACTAATCAAATTGCTCTAGTTGATTTGTAGGTTTTTAAATAGGCTATTCACCCCCCCTCTAGCCATATTAGGACCTTTCAACCCCTCGACAGGAGAGTGGTGGGTTGGTCCTACTTGTGTCTGGGGTACAAGCAGGGCGTGTGTTTCGGGGTACCCAGCTGGGCACATTGATTCGCGAATAGCTGGGTAATCCGGTACGACTTGTCTACAGTCTAGCACCGTAGTAAAAACTGGAATATGAAAGATGGTAAAGTAGTTCTGATTGCTTACCACCTGCTTGAAAGTAGCACAGGTGCTTACATAGAATGGTTAGTTAATGAACTAATGATGATTGCTAATGAAATTGAATATAAGGACGCACATTTAGTAATGCTTCCTGCAGATGCAATAAACCACAAGCCAGATAGCCTTGCATATCCTTGAAGTCTTTTCTTTGCTCCTGGTGGGTAAGTCTTGCGGAGTACAATTGAGTACTCAGGGTTCGTTCTACCCTATTGCAAGTGACAAGGACATGTGGAGCTGACACTTGTGTGTGAAAACCTCCTGGTGGGCTCAGCGAGGATTTCCTTAACGTTGCAGACATAGAGTTTATTTGAAACTTCCACCCAAAATGTTTTACAATGGAAAACTTATAACCTGTTATGATGTATATAACGGATCATCATGTTAATATTTAACTTGTCGTTAAATGATTTTATTTCCACTGAAACTCTGATAGCATGGTTATATTCCATTGTTAGAAACCATAAATATTATACTCTGATGTTGCATGGAAAGTCACATAAGAAATGCCTTAAGAAGGTTGTAAGCTTTATTCTCTCATTTGTGATCCTGATAGAAAAATATGGATTTTTGAGTTCTCCCTTGGGGTGTGCTCGACGGAATTGCGTAATTTAGTGTCCTCCCTTGAGTACTTAGCGTCTAATGGAAAACAAGTACTCCTGAGAGGCATTAGATTAGGTGGTTCTGCTACACTTTGTATCCTTCCAAATTTCTAGGAATAGATATTTTGGTGAAAAACTACCATCTAATAGTTTCTCTGAATGATTATCCAAATATAGCCATATTCTATTCTGGATTTTTCGTTAGCCAAAAATAGAAGACGAGAATGACTCTCTAGAGTGCGCACGAGATATAGAAAATCTGTAAGAGAGTGAAAAGATATAGAAATCATTTTTTGTGCAAATAACTCTTCAAATGATGATTTAGATAGTGGGATTTAGAAAGGCTCTTTGAGATGCTTTAAGATAGGGAGTTGTTGGAGAGCAGTGTTTTTTAATCTTACCAAAGAAATCAAGATTGAGTGGGTTTTGGAAACTCTTGGAGATACTCTAAGGTCCTATTTAGGAGGGATACGCCTCCATAGTGGCTTTGGTTTCTAAAGTAATCTTACGCTCTAAGAGCATCGCTAAGAGTCGTTTTAAAATTTTCTCTCTAAATCATCAACTAGAGAGTCAATTGAGTAAAAGTCACTTTCTATAACTTTATATCCAGCTTTTTTTATATCTGGTGTGCACTCTAGAGAGCCATCCTCGCTCTACATGGCTAGCAAAAAAAGTCTAGAATAAATGATGTCTATATTCAAAGAACCAATTAAAGAGGCCATTAGAGGGGTTTTTCACCAAAATCTCCATTCCAATAAATTAGAAAGGATATAAAGAGACTCTTGGAGTTGCTCTAAGCTATTTCTCTTTCTCTTTTTAAAATACACTAGAAGTCAATAAACTCAGAGACAAGAGAAGTTCTTTGTGTTGAACTATAAATCTTTCAAAATATAATTTGGAAAACTACGCAGGTTGTGTTGAAAATGAAAACCTTTCACATTGAGTCAAACCATCACATAAACCTCATCAATTATATTTCAATTATCTTTTGTATGAGAATGTAACCGTAAATTCTAGGCCCACCGCCATCATGGACCCACCTTAGTTCGGTCACCAATTTGAAGCCATGCCTACTTCACCGAAAGCCCAAAATCATTCCTCATCGGGAGGCCTCACCCTCCTCCTCTACCTAGCCTTCTACCTGCGCTAGTATAGTGGAGATCTATCGGAATCTATATCAATTTCTTCTTCTTTTAGAGCTTGTTTGGATGTCCATATTTCACCTTAATCTATGTAAGTTGGGTGGGCTGATGTGGAATTTAGTGAGCAAATCCTGGATCCATTTGATTTAGAAATATAGCGTTAGATTAGATTGGGAAGGTGATATCATCGGGCCTGATATGCGCTGACCAGGGTGGCACCCAGTCAAACGCCGACTAGAAATTAATAATGCTTACGGTTTGTTATAGTAGGTCGAAAGACTATACTTGGGCCACGAAAAAAAGCAGGCTGCTAAGCAGCGCGCGTACAGAGAAGGCACATGCAGTTAAATACTTTTGCTGACATCATCCATATCGTGTTTCAAAGTTTTAAAAGTTGTATTTCTTAAACCAAATTATAAATTTAAATTACGATTACACTGTGATGTTTCTTACGATAAATCCTCCAAAATAAGATCTCACTTGGTATATTTAAAAAAATATTAAATAATTTTTTTGATGAAGATAGAATATTTTTTATAATTATATACGATGTTTTAGGTCATCTAAAGACAAATGTTCTAAATTTTAAAAATAAAATATTTCAAGGAGCATAACAAAATACATGATATAAGACAGATGTTCTTTCATTAAATCTCACTCAAAGATAATTACAGAACATCACATTTGTATAATGTGAACATAACAAAATACGTTATAGGACATAACATATATATACTACGTTAACATTGCACCAAAAGACATAAGACGACGACGACAACAACTAAAATACATAATAAAACATCATGTGTACTATGTGAGCATCATAAAATATATCATCGAACATCAGATATATACTACATACTACTGGACATCTCGGGTGTGTTTGGTTCCCTGGCTTAGCCCTTAGCCAGGCTTGTATAATGCAACCTGGACCTGTTTGGTTCCTGTAAAGCCTGCTAGCCAAGCTTCCACAAGCCCAATCTGTATGGCTAGGGTGGCTTCTTGGAAACGCCCGAATCGGTCATTTCTGTGGAGCCAGGCTTGGCTTAGCATTCGTCTTGCTTAGCTCACCTCCCGCGCCGAGCACCAGCAGTTCATCACCTCCCGCCCTGACGCCGCCTAACCTCCCGCCGATGAGCTCCACCTCCCGCCCCACCATTCCGGCCCTGACGCCGCCTGACCTCCCGCCGACGTGCTCCACCTCCCGCCCCGCCGTTTCGGCCCTGATGTCGCCGGACCTCCCATCGATGAGCTCCACCTCCCATCTCGCTGTTCCCGCCCCGACGCCTCCTGACCTCCCACCGATGAGCTCCACCTCGAGCGAGACCCCAATCCCCTAAATCCCCCGCCTCCGACGTTGTTGGTGCCGATCGCATTTGGTCGGAGTTCGTCGAGACGCCACCACCACCACGAAGCCTTCCTCTTCCTCGTTGGCCTTCGTTGAGCTCCGGCGGGAGGTGGTGGAGCTTGACCTGTGGCGTCTTTGCCCCAAAACGGATGGAGGCGTCCTTGCGCCGAAGCAGAGCAGTCGAGCTCTGCGGCGTCGATTGGCTGGATCCATCTGCAAGGTGGGCGAGGCAGAGCTCGTCTACATCGTTGGCGAGGCAGAGCGCTACCACCTCCTGGTACTGCAGTGCGAGGCTGTCGTCCTTCGAGGGCCGTGTTGCTCCTTCGGCCCTCGCAGTGCTCCTCCGCGCCCCTTGCGCTCCTCCTTCTCTGCGCCCTCGCGACGGCTGCGGCAACGAGCTTTCCTCTCTGGTGTGGTCGCTCGAGGCTTCGGTGACGAGGATAGAGGAGCTTGAGCTGATGCTTCACGGTGATGGTGGAGGTGACGCGGAGTTATTGCTGCGCTCGAAAGGTGTTCGACGAATTGCTTCTATTGGGTAAACTTACCCAAGTCTAGATGTGCTGATTCTATCTGACAAAACCAACTAACTAAACAGGAACTCACTGTAGATAGCCTCATATTCGCACTCAACCAAACAAACGCTGGTTGGCTACCTAGGCCAGGCCTGGGCTGCCCAGGCTACGTTTACTGGGATATTTAACTTTTTACCATTATAACGGATGTCACCTCTTTAGATAGTACTCTTAAAATTGCTCCTACATATTTACCATCGAGAGAGAGCATTTTATATATTCTTGCCATTTTTGCTAACGTGGCACGTCAACTCGACCTGACAGCATAGACCGGCCACGGAAAATGATATTTTTGCCCCTCATCTATTTCTTCTACATCTATCCCTTCCTCGCTCGAGCTCCGGCCATGGCCGACGATAGGGTCCATGGTGGCAGCTGACAGGACATAGGGGAAGTTAGGGGCGAGGCAGCCGGGGCCACGGCCTGCAGGTCCACGGCCGCGCCCGACGCCGGCGACGAACATGGCGGCACCTGGAGCACGCGCAGGAGCACGATCTCCTCGGCGCCGGCGACGAACATGGCGGCCCCGTGCCTCCTCGTGCTCGTGCTCCTTTGCTTCCTCACCGGTGGAGGATGCGCATCCCCGACCACAGACGAGCTGCGCCGCGTCTCTTTGTGCGTGGTCACTGTCGGTACCGGCGAGCCAGCTCCCCCCCCCCCCCGCCGGCGACGAACATGGTGGCACCTCGCCGGACCTAGGAGCTTGCGCGGCCAGAAGGGGAGGAGCCGGACCTCACGCGCCCCGCCAGGGATGGGGGAGCAACGACCGGAAGGGGAGGAGCTGGACCTCATGCGGCCGACCATGGGGGAGGCACGCCGGGGATGGGGACGCACGCGCGGCAGAGCCCACGCGCGGCGGATCTCATGTCTGCGTTCGCCATCGGAGCAGCGCTGCTAGCTGGAGTGGCGCGTAGACCTCGCGCTCGCTGGCTTCATCTGCTGTTGCTCGCGTCTGAGAGGGAGGAGGAGGCGGAGCTGAGAGGCGCGTAGGTCGGGATGCATCTTTACCACGCGACGAGGATGAGACGGACGAAGAAGAAATAGATGAGGAGTAATAAAGTCATTTCGCATCCCACAGACACGCTGGCTTCCCTACGTGTCCTGTCGCGTATGCAAAAATAACTTAAAATTATAAATTCTTCTCTCTCGATGGTAAGCAATTTTAAAAGTGTTATCTTAAGAGATGCGGTAAAAAGTTAAATATCCCACGTTTGCTAGCCAGGCTCCCACAAACCAACAAACCAAACACGCCCCTCGTTTCTTTATCCCATCCTCTTCCCGCACCCTCTCGCCGTCGCCTCTCGCATCCCGCCGCCCTCCGAACCCCCGCGACTCCGCCCTCCGACCCCTGCGACCCGCGCCGCCGCCCTCCGACCCCCGCGCCTCCGCCCTCCGACCCCTGCGACCCGCGCCGCAGCCGCCCTCTGCACCGTTATCGCCGCGTACCCCTGCGACTCCGACCGTGGCCCGCAGTCTGGCTCGCCGCCAGTACTCGGAGCCCGCAGGCGGCGCACGCAGCCGAGCCGGAGGTCGCCAGCGCCGCCAGAAGACTTGCTTGGAGGGATTTCCCTAGGGTTGGTCTTATTCTGACGGCCTTTTGTTTGCTAATTTGATTGCTGCATGGTTTGCCTGCTTACTGAATCCCGTTCAGTTTATGGTATGAATCTGTTCTTCCTCTTCTTCAGGGCACAAGGTCAATCAGGTGTGGTTGCACTTTTCCATTTTTAGGGTTCAGCTAAACTGAACCCTCATGTCCCATGGTGTGCCCGCCCCCATGTTAGAAGAGTTGGCGAGGGAGGCAACACTCGCCGATGTGTCTATTCTTGTGGATGGGAATGGCGCAGAGCTACATGGCAATGGCGCAGAGCTACATGGTAATGGCGCAGAGTTACATGGCAATGGCGCAGTGCTGAAAAGAGTTGAGGTGCCCCAGGTTAGAGAGGTTTAGGTTAGTTTAAATATTTATTTTTGGTGCTGACTGCTATGGAAACTTGTAATGCTTTGCTTTGTTCACTAGGATTTGGGAGGGATTTCGCCCAAGGAGGTGCCGCGGCATGAGGGCAAGGAGGTGATACTTGTGGATGATAATGACAGCGGGCAGGAAGATGGTGGGGAGGGTAAAGTGGATGAGAACGCACCGCGTGTTGGGCTGAGATTCAAAACTTATGATGATGCTCTCAAGTACTATAAACAATATGCTGAGGATTCTGGGTTTTCAACGATCATTCTGAAGTCATCGTATTTAAAGTCAGGGGTGTGCCGAAGGTTGGTGATTGGATGTAGTCGAGCTGGGAGAGGGAGAGCAAATGCGTGCTATCTATCGAGAGAGTCGACCAAGATAAATTGTCCAGCAAGGATCTCTTTGAAGTTAAGGCAAGATAGATGGCTTCATATTGATGATGCTAAGCTCGAGCACAACCATCCACTAAACCAGTCCTCTACATCACTCATTAATTGTTATAAAAAGCTAACAGATGCCAAGAATGGGGGATCTGCCTCACGACTGAAGGGTCACAGGAACATTCCAGCTGAAAAAGAGCAAGGTAACTTCACAGAGATAGGAAGGCTTAAATTTGGGGAAGGAGACGATGAATATATCCAGAAGTTTTTTGGGAATATGCAGAACAAGAATCCTTACTTCTTCTACTTAGTAGATTTGGATAATCAGGGCCGTTTGAGGAACTTATTCTGGAGTGATGCTAGGTCACGGGCAGCGAATGATTACTTTGGTCATGATGTTGTTTACTTTGATACCTCATACTTGACAGAAAGATATGATTTGCCACTTGTTTTCTTCACTGGGATGAATAACCATGGTCAGCCTGTTCTGTTTGGTACTGGTTTACTGTCAGATCTAAGTGCTGATAGTTATGCTTGGTTATTTAGAGCATTTTTATCATGTATGAAGGGTCTCTGCCCAAAGGCAATCATTACTGAACATTACAATGCTATTTTAGATGCTGTTCAAGAAGTTCTCCCTGAAGTTAGACATCGCCTTTGCCTGTATCGTATTATGAAAGATGTAGCAGAGAACTTGAAAGAACATGCAGAGTTTAAAACAATCAAGAAAGCACTGAAGAAAGCAACATATGGGTCTTTGAAGATCCCAGAGTTTGAAACGGACTGGAAGAAGATTATCGAGGAACATGGACTTGGAGAAAACGGGTGCCTCAGTTCCCTTTATGAGCATCGCCAACTCTGGGCACCTGCATATCTGAGAGATAAATTCTGGGCAGGGATGTCTATTTCACAGCGTGGGGAGTCTATTTCCTCGTACTATGATGGGTTTGTGTACCCAAAAACTTCTTTGAAGCAATTTTTCAGTAAATATGAGATGATATTAGAGAACAAATACAAGAAGGAATGGCAAGCAGATGAAGAATCTTCCCATAGGTCTCCATTGACTGTAACAAAATTCTACATGGAAGAGCAGCTGGCCAAAGCCTACACAATAAACATGTTCAGAAAATTTCAAGATGAGTTGAAAGCAACGATGTATTGCGATGGTATGCCAATTAAAGTTGATGGCCGACTTGTTACTTTTGAAGTGAAAGAATGCTCATACATGGAAGATGGAAAGGACACAGAGAGCAGGACCTATGAAGTTTACTTTTGTAAAGAAGAGCCCAAAGTTGAAATTGAGTGTGAATGTGGTTTCGTTCAGTTCACTGGCATCCTGTGTAGACATGCACTGTCTGTGTTGAAGTTGCAGGAGATATTTGAGATCCCAAAAGATTATGTTCTTGATCGCTGGAGAAGGGACTATAAGAAATTATATTCTAATGCAAAGAAACCTAATGAAATGCCCCTTAGTGACATTGTTGAGCGCTCTGATTATTTGTTCACACAATGTAGTCAGCTGCTAAATCTAGGGTTTGTATCTGAGAGTAGGTACCTTGTTGCTCTGAAGTTACTTAGAGAAGCGGAAAGATCTCTTCTGGATGATGGACTGCCTGCTAGAGACAGGCAGCCAATGCTTCTTTCCTTTGAGGCTGATGCACCAGAAAATGGTCAAGGCCTTTTTAATCCTCAGTTTTCAGAGGGAGTAAAGAATTCTCAGTCAGCCCATGCAAAGCGCCGTGGTCGGCCACCGAAGAAAGTGACAGAATCTAATGATGATACCGTAACACAGCCAAATAAAGAACAGGTCAGTCTTAGTTCCCTTTTTTCTCGAGAGTATATTCATGAGCCTCAGACCCACACTTCAGTTGATATAATATGAATATACCTTTTGTTCATGGATATTCTTGTTGAGCAGGATTTCCTACGGTCATCATTTGTCACAGACAATACAAATATGATCCAAGGGCCGTCTTCTGCCTCCCATCTTGAAGGTTCTCACATGGGAGTGCAAGGAGGCATTGATTTAATGGTACACATTATTATTTTTGTTTGCCGCTGCTATTAATACTACATATATTTTAAAAAGTCTTGCTGCAAACTTACACAGGAAGGAATACCAAATCTCTCATTTGGTAATCATTTTGGAATGGATATTAATCACCAACATCAAGTGCCCAGCCACCAAAGGATGCAGCAGAACAATTTCATACAGGTTTCTGTCATACGATTGGCCATGTCTTGATAATTTTGTATAGTCGTCTTTGTTTGCAATTTTTTTTTTGACACCTTGTTTTTTTAGGTGCAGGCAGAACCACATGGGTTTGGGAATCAGTGGGTTTACCATCCAATGTTGCAGGTATTTCTAGTCAATCTTGGTTCTTGACTTTGAAGTTTGTCTATGGATATCTGTCTGAAAATGACTCATATGGCCATGTTGCAGGATAATCCAGTGCTAAGAACTCCTACGCGAAGAGCAGGGTAGTGCATATTCATTGCTCCAATTATTTCAGTTAAACTTCAGGTAAGGTGTCAGCCTTTTCTTATCCATGTAGCTATGTGTCCCGTTTAATTTTTCCATCATCCTCCAAGTTCCAACATTCAAGACTTTTTATTTTTCAAAGTTCAGAATTGTGCCCATGCGTATATTCTGTTAGAAATGCTATTCCTTATTTACTTTGATATATGTAGGTATTGGTGTTAACTTGCATGGGTATGCCACTTGGGTTCTTGAAGAATTGAGTCCCACACCTTAACTGTATTAAATTGTCAACGGGGTTCAAAATTTGCTTAATTGGTCTTGACATAACATCTTTGGTTCAATCTATATTGCTTTTTTTTAGAGTTTTCAATCTATCTATATTGTTTTCTGACCGATGGTCATCGTGCGGAATAAATAATGGTCATCGTGCGGAATAAATAGAAAAACCGAACATCTTTCAATGTGGACAGACTATTACATGTTTTTGGTAACAGCGAAATGCAATTGATAGTTAATAATTTAAGTTGGGTTTGGACTTGACACTCCTTTACAAGATTAGGGACCTAAATACGATTTCTTGTTTGAAGGACTTGAACAAAACACCCATCAAATTTAGTGAACTATGATGCATTTTCCTCACTCGTTCTAATAATTTTTGTATACACAAACTCAGTAACATCAGGATTTTTTCCCACCCCTTCTTTTAATCAAGATCAGAGCCCTGTTGTTTCATTAGAAAAAACTACCACTTCAAGTTTATTTTGCATTGCTACGAAAGTACTGTGCTATATGCTATGTCACTATGTGTAGGGAGGGTGATAACTGTGGTGTCTGGGTCACACGCTCACAGATGTGATGAGAGAAGAGATCCTTGTAGTTTCTGCATTTTTTTTCAGGCATAGAGCCATATAGCTTATTTCAAATTGATCGCTGTGGTTTATCACATGATAACTTTACTATTTTGTATTACCTACACTATTTGCTGCTGTTAAGTGTTATACCATCTATTGCTAGTTATGGTAGTCATGCATCTCTAGACATAAATTCTTACCATGATAATTTCTTTACACCTGAGTTCAGCGATGATTTCTCAGCTTCACATATAGTTATGACTGTACAGATGCAGTCACACACTACGGCATGATTTTTGAGCCTGACTGCTGTTAGTACCATAGTGTTGTTTTTTGCCCAAGGCTTTATTTATAACATGAACTCTGATCATACACTGTACCCTTGTGAAACTATGGATCTGCATGGAATACCATTGTTTCGATTAATAATTAACATATACTGTGCCAATGGTCCATTGGCTTGGTAAGGATGCATGCATTCCCAATATGTATCAGATTTTCATAGCCAGTTCCTGCTTTAAACTGATTCCAAAAGCAGAAACACAGTAGTTTGCTTTCTTAGAGAATAATTTACAATTATATAAAACATATATCTGCAATGGTTCTTACCAGCTATGCGGTAGCATCGATGTTGTAAATAGCTGGCTAAAGTTGCGCTATAGCTGATCTCTAAACTTGGCTTTTACAGCTGTGAAAACTGCGATTTAAAACCTTGGTTAGCACCAGTACCAGTATACCAGCTATCCGTCATTAACAGTTAATAGGTTTCCCTGTGTAATTTCAGGCACCATGACTTCTCAGGCTCCTGTAATGACATCCTGAGTCCTCAACTGACAGAAGGATACCGAGGCTGTGCGTGGCACTGGCACTCCAGATGGCAAGAACTTGGCAGAGGGTCCCATGGATCCAAACATTTTTGTTACATGATACTGTTAGCTGCTGTCGCTAGGATGAATATTCAAACTGTACATAACATTGGCTCTATAGTGTTTGGTTTTGGGGATGAGGTGGGATGGGGGTGGGATGTATCTGTTTTTTGACTGTTTGGTTGGGAGTCCTCACTCAGGGATTGGGATATCCCACCTAGAGCATATCCATGGAATATTTGGTGAAATCGGGACTGAGCCCGTCCCAGAAAAAAGCGCGGACAGGGACGTCCTCTTGTGACGGCGTGGGGCGGCGTGAGCATCTCTAGATGATGGCGAACGGGAGCGCGGCCTCCTCCGGCGCGGGGGAGCTCCGGTCGGGCGCCCGCGGGGCCACCTCCGGGCTCCGGCGCGGCGCGGCCCTAGCTCGCGGAGCTCTGGTGCGGCACGGCACGGCCCCAGCTCGCGGAGCTCCGGTGCGGCCCTAGCTCCAGCGCGGCGCGGCCCCAGCTCGCGAAGCTCCGGCGCGTGGGCGAGTTCGACGAGCAGCAGCCATGGCGCGTGCGAGCGTGGGGGAGTTCGACGAGCAGCAGCCATGGAGCGTACGAGCGGGGGGGGGGGGGGGGGGGGGGGGGGGGGGGTCCGATGAGCAGCAGCCGCCATAGCACGGGGAAGAAGATAAGACATCACGCATGGAAAGAAGATAAGGGAGAATAAGAAATAAAAAAGTGGATCTCAGTAAACAGTAGCCGACGCTCGTCAAATTCACCCTCCATCTCATTTATATTTATCCCTTCAATCAAACACAAAATGAGTTGGGTCCGTTTTTATCATCCAAACAGAAAAAAGAGCCGTGCCAGAAATCAGACATAGGACCGTCACCCTGACTCCAACCGAACGCACGGTAATAGGTTTTCTTTTTTTCTTTTTTTTTCTTTGCCTGATGTGCGCCAGATTTGATAATGTAGCAGAGGACGCGTATTGTTTAGCTTATTGGTTAGTTGCAGACAAAAGTCAGACTACTGAAGGCTTGTTTAGTTTTCAAAAAATTTTGCGCAGTACCCATCACATTGAATCTTACGGTATATACATGTAGTACTAAATGTAGACGAAAAAAAACTAATTACACAGTTAGATGAGAAATCGCGAGACGAAACTTTCGAATCTAATTAATCCATAATTAAACACTAATTACCAAATACAAACAAAAATGCTACAATAGTTGGAACCCAAATTTTTTTTTCATCTAAACGCGCCCTGAGCCTTCAAAACGAGGGAGCGGAAGTAGCCCAAGACCTTGACGTCCTCGCCAGCACCGTGTACCTCATATTCCGCCCCTGCGCGTCGTCCTTCTCCGTTGCCTCCCGATCCATCTGCATCCCGACTCCATCGCTGTGGCACCTCATCTCGACGCATACAAATAGGAGTACACTTTTTTTTTCTCTCCTATTGTTTGACCATGGTCCGTTCACGTGCTTTTAAACCCGATTTGATCCGTTTATTTTTTCATCTAGAACAATATTTTTCTCTCATAAATTCCTCCAGATTCATCTAAAACCCTTACAGATTTCTCTAAATTCCACCCAACGAACCGGACCCATGACGGGTGCCAATCGACGCATACAAATACACTTTTTTTTCTCCCATTGTTTGACCATGCCCAGGTGCCGAGTTTTGGCTTGGCTCACCAGCGTTACAGACAATAGCCCTGTGCCCCTATCCCTGCTCATCCACGGCCTTGTTTAGATCACCTCCAAATTCCAAGTTTTTTTACTCTCTCTCCATCACATCAATTTTTAGCCGCTTACATGGAGTATTAAATGTAGGTAAAAAAAATAACTAATTACACAGTTTAGTTGGAAATCACGAGATGAATCTTTTGAGCCTAGTTGGTCCACGATTGAACAATATTTGCCAAATAAGACGAAAGTGGTACTATTCATCAGGTTGAAAAAACTTTCAATCTAAACGAGGCCCACATCTGGATTCTACAGCTACTGCATCGCACTGCGCATCGGACGGGCGTGTGGGCGCGGGAGTCGAGCTGCGCGGGCCCGGCCTCTCTCGGGCCCTTGTGCAGATGCGCAGAGGTAGCGTCCCCTAATTCATTTGTCACCAAACTTTGCACCCGCCTCCCCCGTACCCTTCCGAAACCCTAGCCTACCTCGTCGGCGGCGGGCCCTCCGGCGATGGAGGTGGAGGAACCGCTCCCAACGTCCAAGAACCCCCGCCGTGCTCGGCGCCGGGACCTCAACGCACTGGTCAGACTCGCCCCGTCCCTCCTGTTCTGTTGTTCCTGATCCTTTTATCGCCTTTGTGATCCTGAGCGTAGCCTTCGATATGTGCTAACTTATCGGTGTGGGGAAATTTCCATTTCCTTCCTTGATTCGAGGTGTGGCTGCTCAGGAACGATTCAGATTTCATTTTGAGCTCTAGTCTAGAGTGGGCGGGCAGACAGTGGTTGTTATTTAGGGTTTGGATTTGATTGATTCTCATTTGGTTTTGATGGGTAGTTATTTCGTATTTTAACTCTATTTTCGTGACTTGGACTAGCATTCGTTTTTTCAGTAAGCGGTCTAGTGTCTAGTAATTCTGTATTTCTGTTCATCACTGTTGGCTTGAGGTTCTAATTTAGGATCCATTTCTGTTCTAATAAAGTTGTAGCCTTTGCTTTGGAGGCATTGATAATAGCACAGCTTAGTTGGATGGTCATTGGAGCATTTACCAGCAGTTGAAACCAAATGTTAGTGTCATGCCATCCTGAAATACCTACATTCAGGAGACGCGATTCGCTCACAGTCACTCATGCTGTTCCTATGTTTTAAAAAGTTAATTTTAAGTTGATTTCACTTTGTATTAGCTTGAAAAACTTAAAAAATTTCTGGTAGTTTGCAATGTAAGTGGTTTCATGATGAAGTTTTTTTTTTAGGATCCCAGCATGGAGGAGTCCGATGGGGAGGATATTGGTGTTCCAGAAGTTGGCATGGTGTTCAATAATCACACAGAAGTCAACCGATTCTACCGCAAGTATGCCCGTCGTGTTGGCTTTGGTGTCTCAGTAAGGAGGTCCTCGTTCTCACAAGAAGGGACCTGCTTATATCTCGAGCTTATGTGCTGCAAAGGAGGGCGGCCACGTTATGAGCCAAAGTTTCGGAAACGGGCTTCATCAACCACTAACTGCCCAGCCAAGATCCGAGTGAAGTTGTGGGGAGATAAATTGTTGCATGTAGAGTTGGCGATCCTCGATCATAATCATCCAGTGAGCCCAGCAATGGCAAGGTTTTTGAACTCTTATAAGCAGCTCTCTGGCCCTGCGAAGAAGCGGTTGCGTATGGGTGGCCCTGGGGCTATGCCTGTTGAAGAGTCAAGCAAGATGCCCATGGATAAGCTGGGGGAGCTTGAGCAGCTTCTTTTTGGCGAGAGCAAGCACCACAGCTTTGTGGAGAGGGGTCGTTTGAAGCTCCAACCTGGAGATTCGGAGGCCCTTCGGCTTTTCTTCACTCGGATGCAGGCCAAAAATGCCAACTTTTTCAATGTCATTGACCTGGACGATGAAGGCTGTACCAGGAATGTTTTCTGGGCAGATGCACGGTCAAGAGCCATGTGTGAGTACTATAGTGATGTCATCACACTTGATACGTCATATGTGGCTAGTAAATATGATATTCCTCTTGCAACATTTATTGGGGTGAATCATCATGGACAATCTGTCTTGATGGGGTGTGCCCTGCTTTCTGATGAAACAGCAGAAACCTATTCATGGCTACTTAAGGCTTGGATTGCATGTATGTATGGCAATCTTCCGAAGGCTATTGTCACTGACTATTGTAGGGGCATCCAAAGTGCTGTAGCTGAGGTTATTCCGGGAGTCCGTCATAGAATGTGCTTGTTTCAGATAATGAGGAAGGCCGCAGAATGTTTAGGTGGGCTGTCAGAGTACAGAGCTATCAACAAGGCGATGCATAAGGCTGTGTATGGTTCTTTAACCATAGATGAGTTTGAAGGGGAATGGAATACTTTAATTACATATAGTGGGCTTCAGGGAAATGACTGGCTAAGATCACTTTATGAATGCCGATCTTCATGGGTTCCTGTTTTCATTAAAGATACATTTTGGGCAGGAATGTCTGCTACACAAAGAAATGAAACAATTACTCCTTTTTTTGATGGATATGTTGATTTAAAAACCACCTTGAAGCAATTTCTTGGCAAGTATGAGATGGCTTTGCAGAGTAAATATGAGAAGGAGGCCCAAGCAGATTTTGAGACATTTCATAAGCAACGTCCACCGGTATCAAAATTCTATATGGAAGAGCAGCTCTCAAAGGTATACACGCATACTATGTTCAAGAAATTCCAAGATGAGATTGAAGCCATAATGTACTGCCACGTATCTTTAATTGGTGTTGACGGGCCTGTCTCCACATTCAATGTCAAGGAGTGCATTTTCCTTGAAGATGGTAAAAGGACCATGAGTAAAATTTTTGCAGTGACTTACAAAGCGGACGAAAAGAATATTAGTTGTATATGTGGAGGTTTCCAATTCAGTGGCATACTATGTAGGCATAGTCTCTCCATGCTTAAGTTTCAACTGGTTCGTGAAATTCCACAACATTATATTCTTGATAGGTGGAAAAAGGATTTTAGACAGTTGCATGTGAAGAGACGCCCTCCAAGCGATCTTGTCCCCAACAATCGCATGGATCGATATGACTATATATCAATGAGATGTTTGCAACTTGTTGACTCTGCAGTCCTATCAGATAAGTATCGCCTTGCTTTGAGGTTGGTAAGGGAGACAGAAAAATTTCTGCTAAATAGCAACACACATGATGATACACAACCAAGGATCAAGTCTCGTGTTCCTAAAGTAAATAAACCAAATACTGTGACTGGTCAAACCATGGTGGGTGCAGCTACTGGAAACAGAAATGATGGTCTCAAAGGACCAGAGGTACCGGTTCGACCTATAATAAATCTTATATACACATGTTTGCTTGTAAGCTTTGTGGAAATTAGAATCGATAGTCCATATGATTTGCTTAAATGGGTTGTTTTGCAATATGCAGGCTCCAGCAGTCATGCAAGTACCGCAAATCCAAAAGGTAAGATTGCACTAAGCATTAGTTAATTTTATATCCTTAGTTGACACATCTGGCTCTGAGGATATTGATTGGTTTGTAAGACTATATGCTTCCAATATCAGAGACCTCCTTAAAAAGAAGATATTGATTGGTTGCTATTTTTACTCCAGGGAGGGGCAGAAAAAGGAATAGTTCCTACTGGCTACATTGGAGTACCAGCTAATATCCAGCAATTTGTAGGCAATCAAGCAGCATTTCAGCCAAGCATTGTGTACATGGTACCGGTATGTCAGAACAGATGGTCATATATGCTGACTCGTATCTTTGACTAAATCCCACAGGCACTAGAAAACCAAATTTCCATGATACGAAAATAGTATGGCGCCCTCCTTATCTGGAGTCGTTGCCTGGCATCACTGAGATTTGTTTTGACGACAGGCTGTGATGGTGTTTCTTCCTCCACCTTCTTCCTCCTCGCCTTGCGTTCCTCAGCTTCTGTCCGTGTCTCACCATGAGCACAGCCCTCCCCCATGAGCGCTGCGTCCGTGACGTGCCCAGCCTCACATTCCTCCGCTCCTGTCCGCGCGCCCCATGAGCACACCCTCCCCCATGAGCGTGTGTGCCTCTCCACGAGCGTGCCCTCCCCCCTGAGCGCATGCACCTCTCCATGAGAGCGCCCCTCCCTTGTGACCGTGAGCGTGTCCCTCCTCCCCCATGAGCGCTGTGTCCATGACTGAGTGCCGGCCCATGATCGAGGTCAAGCGGCGGTGCAAGAAGCCAGTGGATCCGCGCCTCCTCAGTCCTCCCCCGTGATGCGGCAGCTGGAGCTAGGAGGAGACTGGGAGGCGCAAAGGAGGTCACAAGGGAGCAGGCCCATGGCTAGCATGCTTGTTGGCGGTGTGAGGAAGATGATTGGTGGTGCGGGCTGTGTGGCGCAGTGGCAGTGAGGAAGAGGAAGACGGCTCCATTATCTGTGTTTTCTTCTGTTTATTTCTACTAAGATGTCCGCTCCAGATAAGGAGGGTGCCAGCCTCCCTGGGTGCCAAATCCGTACTCTTCCAGGATATTTGGATGCTTTTCTTGCATATTAAATCAGGAATATTTGCAATAAGCAGTAGTTATTCATCGTTCTCTATAGTTGGTAAAAAAATATTGAATCTTCTAACAAAAATAAATCATATATCACTCCGTTCCAATTTCCAAATTGTAAATCATTTTGGCTGTTCCAGATACATAGTTTTTGCTATGTATCTAGACAGTGGATGCACAGCAATGTGCCTAGAAAATCCAAAACAACTTACAATTTGAAATGGAGGGAGTACTTATTAACCGGTAGTTGTTCTTTATTTTCAAGTTTTTTCTTTATTATTTTTACTTTGAGGCAGATTCTATTCTGTAGGAATATGCTACTGACTGTTGCTGATTTAAAATTTCAGAGTGGTGTTGACCCACATGCTTTTGGAAATGTTCTGATGCCGGTGATGTACCAGCAGATGTTCCAGGTTTGAGTTTATGTTTGTTTGCAAGTTCTATTCATCTTGCATGGACTTTTTTTTGGCATAAATTGATGGCATTCAATGGCACGGTGGTATGGCTAGGTGCCTCCGAAGCCAAATGAGACCGTGCAAGATATTTCAGCGAACGGAAAAAGGAAGCGACCTCGTGGTCAGAAGGTCACAGAGACATCTCAGCAGGCAAATGGAACCCCAGCATCTGCATCTGGCTAGGGGGGGGGGGGGGGGGGGGGGGGGGGCGGGGACTGCTAACGTTTAGAACAGGTTTTACTCCTAATACTTGGTATGCTTTGTTCAACTATAGTCACCTCACCTGAGTTGTGGCAACTGTATTTGTTCTTCCCAGGATTTCTGTACATACGTTGACTTCCTGCCGTGAGAAATTTTACATATGGACGCCGGCACTAACAATTACCTCAATGTGATCCAAGGTATCTGGCCCAGGAATGGAAATTTAGTTCTCACACATTTTTTTTTTTTTTTTTGCTGATTTGAGCAAGACAGGTTGCACTCGGGGAATATCCAGTATCCACGGTTCTAGTGTAATGTGCAAGTCCCCGTGTCCTTTTTTATGATATGTAAATGATTTTTTTTTTGAATAGCTCTATGGCTCATGAGTACAGTGTCAGTTGCCTTTGAATTCCCATTGTCGATGCACCAGATCGATGTCAGTGTCAGTTGCCTTTGAATTCCCATTGTCGATGCACCAGATCGATGTCTAATGCATATAGAAATATAAAGCATGGAGGGTGGAAACGTTTCCTGACTGTGGCCATTGCGTACTTTGGCAACAATCATGGAGCAAGACATGCCAAAGCAGAGCTCTATTGGAAATTAAGTTATTCTCTCGATATTTAAGACAGAGCTAATTAATTCAAAACTAATAAACCTGTCATAAATGTGAAATGTGCTCTTTGTTTCTAATTATAGGCCTTTTTTGTTTTTTTATAGAGATATATTCTCTCTGTTCTAAATTGCAAGTCGTTTTGACTTTGTTAGGTCTATAGTTTTTGCCATGTATTTAGATATATATTGTAAAAACTATGAACCTAGAGAAGCCAAAACAACTTACAATTTGGAATGAGGGTATGTATAATGTATCTAACATAGTGGACATGGGTGGATCTATATACATTGCACAGGGTGCGGGCGCACCCACAAAAATATCCAAAAACCGTGATCATGATTAAATTTTCATCATATTCGTACCCATACGGTAAAATCATATGCACCCATAAGGCAAGCACACCCTTCTCGCATTCGCTCTAGCTCCGCTCCTATAATGGATATGTACCTAGAAAAGCCAAGTCTATAATTTAGGATAGAGAAGTAGGTAATACAATTTACCAATAATTTAGGACAGACAAGTAGGTAATATAGTTTACTCTTAGGGATCTTGCAACACGTAGTCTCAAAAATTTAGAAGTTGGAAAGAAAGAAATAGTGCATAGTGATATACTGGTGTTGTATTGGATTGCTCAAGGTAAGGATATTAGAAGATTGGTGAACAGGTTCCGACACAAAAGAAATGAAAAAAGAAAAAAAAATGAATACTCCCAAAACTTTTACAAGCTGCAGAATGCGACATTCAATTACTTCACTGCACACATTGTTTGTTGTACAAGCAACATGGCTGACAGCGTGTAAATGTAGGGGCCAACTTCCCATGCCCGAGTTTCCTGATCGCCCATTTCGGTCCAAATTCACAATTTTAAATTTCAACTTATGAAAATTGACTCCAACCACGTAGGCATGTAGACAACAGATCATAATTGGTCATAATAAAATCAGCTAACACCATAATGATTCCATAAACTTTATGGTCAATAAATTACCCCAACATCCACCAACCATAACTTATGAATTTAAATCAGATTCAATATTTCGGGATTGCATAGTACCATAACAATTGATCTGTATTTTCCACGTCCATAGCAGCCGGTGAAATTTCGGTTGCAATTTACTTGCCAAACCACAGCACCGCGCCTAACTAAATGCATGTCAGCATGAACATCTCTACAGCAAGTCTATCCACCTTACTAATTGGAAGTCACTATCAAAGTCAGCCAAGAGGCACAAAAAATGGCCGTATTGCCTTTCAATACATATGATACTGCCGTTAGGTAGCTGAGGTCTCTTGAATTTTCTGAGTTCTGACTGCTGAAATAATATATATAATAATAGGCCACCTATCTAAACGAGTGCGATGTTTCCGAATACTCTTCCAGCTACTGCCGTGCTTCCTCTTCCTCTTCATTGTTCTCTGTTTGGGATGCTAGCTTCACAATATCTTCAACAAGGATCTTTCCTTCTGAAGGCGTGCATAAAGAGAACGTTCAGAAAAATACAAGAAAATTGGACAGATGTAACACTGGAGCAGCATGTAGGTGTCATGGGTAAACGAACCTTTGTCTTTGGAAAGGTTGCTGATGAGCTCTTGCACGCCTTCTTTCCCTATGGTGTCCTTGAGATAGGCTGCTGCGGCCGCTACCTCTTCAGGTGTCACTTTGCCATCATGGTCCCTGAAAATTGTGTGCAAATTGGATCATAATGCTGAGGACTATGTGCAAAATGGTTATGGTGGCAGATTACAAATGACTTCTTTGTTTGATAAAGTAGGCCGTCCCACATATCTTAGGATAATAGGAAGCAGCAACCATGCTTTTACAGGACTGAGGACTCCACAAAGGAAGATGAGTTTATGAACTAGTGCATTTCATAAAACAATCATCTGAATATGGTTAGGTAGATCACAGAAACACCTGACACAGAACTGTGTTTTGACAGGGCAATAGAGTTACTGCCGATTGTAAATTAACAAAAAATAGCATTAAGTTTCCCTATCAGGGAGAACTCAGTAACAAAATGCACTGGCTGACAAGCACACAACATAAAAAGATCCATACATACAAGTGACTTACTTATCAAGCAGTTGCCAACGATTTCCAATTTGTGCATCCACATCATCAATCTCCTTTTCTAATTCTTGGAGCATAGCATCAACCTGAATGCAGCAAAGGTCATAGTTATATGTGATTCATGTGAACAGCAAACCCATGAATCATAAATATTCAACTAAAAAAGGGATATAATAGCATACATATGCCAACAACATACTGAAGATACAAAAGCATGCGGACGCTTGTTTCCTTTGCAGCACTTTTAAAATGCCAAAAGAGGTGTTCAGTTCAGGTAGGCTTTCTAAGATTACATCATCAGAATGAAAATCAGAGGCCTTTTAGTTACCAAGTCTTGTCAATATAGACCTTAGTTACAATTTGCAAGTAAAAGTTTGCACTCTTATCTCCAACTTTTAGATATTTGTTTATAGTTTTCTCTGTCGATATTCAAGGCTATTTAGGCAGCATAGTTCCAAGAGTAGTAGCAACAAAATATGGGAAATATAAACAGATTTTAGGTAGACACTGCTCAACTACGGGTCATGCCCCGAAGGATGCCCCAAAGGATTCCTTACCTTCTCAATAAGTGCTGATGAGACTTTTTCTTCTGCAGCAGCCTCAGCATGACGGTCTGATTCCTCCCTAGCAGCTATGTATGCTCTCTTAGCTTCTTCTTCACCCTCTGTACCCTCCTTTTCAAGCATTGAGTTGTATAGTTCTATCTGCATGCGGACAAAAGTCCTATTAAATATCCAGTGTACATATTTATATATGCAATACCATGAAAGATGCCTGCATGAGTATTTGTTTGTCTAATCTACTCCATATTATACCTCCTTGTTGACAAGTCCCAAGAACTCATGACGCTCCTTGCTTACAGACTGCAAATACAAGTTACAAAAATGATCAAACAGAGAGGATGGAATGAGGAGACACTAGTGTTCCATAGCTACGCTGTTGTTACTGTCAACGTGTATAGTTACTAAATGAAAAATACTGATTGTATAGGAGCATACCGATGCAGATGCGAGCACTGCCAATGCTCGGCCGATATTACAGAGTTTTTCCCTGTCGTGTTGTTTTGCCTTTTGCAGTTCTTCCCTAGCAGTAGCCTCAGTCATTTCTTTCAAAGCTAAATCTTCAGCAGCACCCTCTGGTTCTTTGAGCTTTGTCTTTTCCTCTTCCTCTTGTTTTGCTTTTTCTTCTTTCTCCTTCCTTTTCTCTTCCTCCTGAATATATTTTTGCATTAAAAAATCAATAATCGATTTGCAGCATTACGTTAACAAAATAAAATGATTGGGTTAAACATAAAAAATACATGTTCCGACAAACATAGGATAATTATCAAGTAAAATGTGTTGCAGATTTGTGAAAGAGAACAAATCTGCTATAATTACAGTGCGAGTCTTTAAGTACTCCAGATAAGATGGCAGCATTGGGATTAGAAACTACACAAACTGGAAGCATGCCTCGAGTTACAAACTTACAATACAGGCAGGGATATCAATTATGAAATCTAATTTGTAATAACATTTTCATTTCAGATTCTCTTAATCGAACATCTTCTCCCTAACCATGAAATTGCATAAACCACGTAATGAGAAACTTTAATGGATAGAGACTAGATAGATTCCTTTGAATATGAAGGGGTTCTAGTTCAATTCCCTACCGATTCCATGAGATTAAACCTAATCTCTATAATCGAAACAAAGGCTAAGTAATTGTGCTCATCTGAACATCTAACACGTGACAAAGATATGAACAGGATCTCCTATGAAGTTTACACATAGGATCCAACTAGGGATTCGATCATGATGTATAACTAGGGAGCAGAAACATATGGAATAACAATGCACGAAAGTAGGAATTCTGAAACAGCGCATTGGGTTAGATAAAATTAAATATGTGGCTTAACTCTAGCTTTTTCGACTAATAATAAAACATAGGTTACAAACTACAAGCCAGCAGGTACACATTCAGTGGAGGAAAGTTCTCTATCAGCCTATCATTACAGTGGTTTTATGTCCCCAAAGATTATGGCTGCATTGGCACAATGGGAGGTTAAAAAAAACACATCGTTTAACTATTACAATCTATATGCTATCTCTAGAGAAATAAAAAGATGCATATGTACACGTCACCTTGATAAGTTCTTCTTGCATCTCAAGGAATTCAAGTTTTCTCCTCCTCTCAGAAACTGAATCTTCAGATGGCAGTACTGTCCCAACTGTATCCACAACTTCATCCGGTAGTGAAGATAGTGTTGCTACAACAGCTTCCTCAGGCTTCACTTTCCCAGATACAGTAAAAGCTCTGACAGAATTACCAAACATAAGAATGCAAGCATAAAAATAGCATGACAACTGGGAAAATGTTTACTAAATTTACCTTGAAAGTATGAGAAGTGAAGATGGCACTGCATAGTTTAGTGAGAGATCCAACCAGTCTCGAAGCTGGCAAAAAAGATGAATGTTACTAGCATAATTTTATATGCATTTATATGGCATTAGTTTTTTTTCTATATAAATAGTTGCCTTGAACTTGCAGTTAAACTCAAAGGCCGTGCAATCCCTCAATATCAGTTGTGTTTGATTGAAAGCGCAAGCTAAGTGCTGTCATAACATTTCCTCAACAGTACATCAGACTTGAAAAATGTAACAATGTAACAAGGACATAAAAGTGTCAACTAAAAAAGATTAAAGAAAAAGATGATATTTACTAGGAAACATAAACATGGCACTTTATAGCTCATATAGGTGCTTAAATGCAGCTATGAACTAAGAAAAATATCATGTATTCTTGGGAAGAACACAAAACAGGACCTACATGGAAATGGATGGAGCATAGCCCAACTTTATCATAGGAATACAGGATGACTACTCCATTCCATAGTATAACGAGTTAAGGTAGGGGCTGATCTAGGAAATCAATTCAGTGGGTGCCACCAGTCAATTATCTTGCTAAAGCAGTAGCCTATGAGTTGCATAACGTTAGTGTTACCAAGGTAATTCCTCAAGCCACTGATGTCACAGGACACCACTGATTGCACTGTGTCGGGGACCAATACTAGGGTACCCGAAGAGGAGGAGCTAATAATCATCAATGTTGATTCATCCGAGCAGGTCAAGAGCACGGCTACAGCTCTTGCCGACCACCGAGGCCGCGAGCTCCGCCTCGTCCGACCCCCGAGGGTTGGCTCCGCCTCGGCTGACCCCCCGAGGGTTGGCTCCGCCTCGTCCGACCCCTGAGGGTTGGCTCCGCCTCGGCCCGACCCCCAAAGGGGGGCTCTGCCTCGCCCGACGTCTAAGGTCTGGCTCCGCCTCGTCCGACCCCCGAGGGTTGCTCCGCCTCGGCCCGACCCCCAAGGGCTGGCTCCGCCTCGCCCGATGTCTGAGGGCTGGCTCCGCCTCACTTGATCCCTTGGGCACGGCTCCCAATGGAAGCCCACACCATCGCCAACCACTATCGTGCAGGGAGCGGTCACGTCTCAACACGACCCGTCCCCGCGACATGTCATTCCAGGAAACTCACATCGCCCACAGTGACAGACGCGTGGTCACTATGCTGCCTACTCCATGTACACAGTGACAGACGCGTGGTCACTATGCTGCCTACTCCATGTACGGCTGCTGACCAGCGCGTCTGTTCACCGCGCCACCCGCCGGGGAGGAGTGGGACGTTACGACCCGCTGACAACGGCAGGGCATGGCATCATCAAGCAGACAGGCGCCCGGCGTGGGGCTGTCCCTATCACCACCTGCCATGTCAGCGGAACCCGTGCAAAGGAAAAGAAAGGCCCGGCAACCCTAAAGGACTCTCCCTATCTCTCTCTCTCTCTTTTTCCTCCTCCGCCGCTGTAACCCCTGCTTTCCCTTGCCTATAAAAGGGAAAGCAGGGCGTCCCACTAAGGGGCATCGGTTCACCGCACCGCATCAGACATCGCACCTCACAACACACACCACCAGAGACTTGAGACATGTTCCTCTCTCGACTGTTTGTAACCCCTACTACGAACATTCAGTGCTAGTAACACGAGCAGCAGCAACAAACTGGACGTAGGGACATTCTGCCCGAACCAATATAAACCTCGTGTCCTCTTAGCACATCATCCGAGCCAGACGCGCAATAATACAAATTTACTCGTTGGTGTTTACTCGAAACACTGACACAATGTGGATCTGCCCCTGAGTTAAAGGTGTTGTTGTCTTTTTTTTCCTCTCAAATGACACAGGAGAGCTGAGTGTCATTTCATTAAAGAGAGAATACAAGTTACATACGCGCCACATACAATAGAGACTCAACCACGTCCAAACAGACCTTGACGTAGGTGTCAAGGTTAAGCGACCTGATGAGTAGTTCATGGACAGCTGACGAACCAGCCAAACACCACAAACTACTCTCATTTACCACTGCCTGTAAGACTACTGAAATACAAGGCCTAGTACCCCAAGCATTGAGATGTTTCCGTATCTCCCTAACCACAAGGATGGTGAGGGAATTCAGCCCTTTCTTTCTGACTTTTGGAAGTCTAAAATTATTGCATGTCATAAGATTAAGTGGGCAAACCTGCTGTCTCATCTCTTCAGTTGACAGTAGACCTAGGTGACCACGTTCCCGACAGGCTTGCCGAAGCTCCTCTTCAGAAAGAGACTCCACACCCTCAGCTTGAATCATCTTATCATCATTCTTAATGCTGCAAAGATAGGTACCGATACCAAAATAATAAGCAGCACTATAAGAAGACAGTTCAAAATTCAAATGGTAGCATATTAAATCAAACAGAAACAAGACAAAGGGCAAAAGAACTAGCAAATTGTGAAACAAGAAAAGAATCGTGATGCTATATCATTTTTTTTTTTAAAAGTGTACTGCTGAACCTGAACTACTATTCGACCTAAACACCACTTAAATCCATTTCAGAGATTTCTAAATTCTGGTAAGCTTGCACATCCAGTGAATTGACTAGTATGAAATATTTACTTGAAACTACTTAATGTAAAGATAGGCCACAAGCCTCATCACAGTTTGATCTACAAAATTGAACATTTTCTGTTATACTGGCTTTTTTTTAAAGGGGTGGCAGGAGTTCTGCCTTTCAATTAAGGTAGGAAAGCAAGTTTGTGTACAGTGAGGCCAATGTTACACTGGCATTTAAGTAGATACAATCAGAATAGTATATAGATGCTCCAGATGCAAATTAAACCAGCATTTCTACAGTATCAATTTAAATACTTACTCTTGCAGTTTTTTGCGAAGCATGAACCTCAAGTAGTGATCTGTACCAAAAGGCCGGATACCCATATATTTGCACATATTTACCAAGCGTGGTCTGCAGAAAAAATACCAAGCAACTGTTTAGTCACTGGTGTAACTTTGATAGCTTGATGATCAATTTATACGGGTAAGATAAAAGAACATTGAACCTGCTCATGTTATCCAAAGTAAGTTCATCATTGAAAAGCTTCGCAAAGCTCAAGATTTCGTCATTAGAGACACGTTCACCTCTCCTTACCTAAGCAAAATTTAGGTATGTTATCCAATCACAGAATAGCAAACGGCTGTTTACAATACATAACTAATTGTGGTAATGATTGGAGCATAGAAAGAATCTATACCTTGTTACAATAGATAACTAATTACAGTAATGATTGGAGCATAGAAAGAATATATACCTTGTTCAAAAACTCGTCCAGATCTTCAGCAGTCTGTTTTATGTCCCCACTACGTGATGTTTGAACTTCCTTTGCCATTTCTTTTGCTGTATCTTGCAAAAATTTTGCATATTCCATCCTTGCTTTTAGTTTCCTTTTCAATGCTTCCTGCACAGTAAAATGAATCATGTCCTTAAGCCAATCAGTTTGCACTATGATAATGTCTTCACTCTGTAGTCATGACACAAAATGGCACAGGAGACCCAGTTCAAACATGAGACGCAAAGATGACTATCTACAGCAACAAGAGCAACAGTAAGGAATGCTGTGCCATGGAACTAATACACTAATAACAAATGTGCAGCAGTGAGTTTGTGACATACAGAGTACTATTCGCATGACGAGAAATGTAACACCACCAAACCAGTATAATCTCTGGTTCTGAAACCAATCAAACACGTACCTCTTCTTTCATTTTGTCTTGGAAAGTTGATGGAAGCATGTTTGGAAATAACTTCAGGAACACTGGCAGTAAGAACTCCATGAAAGGAACAATGATGAACACAGCAAATGGTACCAGCCTGAAGATATCAGCTGTTGTGCGTGTCAGCTGTTGCCTCTCTCTTCTAGAAAGGCTTTTTCCACCGGCAAGTTTCACCAGCAATCTTGATGAGATTCTAACATCTGCCCATAGTAGCTTTGTCCCTAACCAGTAATGCTGCAGTGTAGAAACAAATTCATCCTTCCAATGCTTAAGCTTTGCATCCCAATCAGCCCTTGACAAACAAAGAGGTAAAGTTTCGTAAGTTAAGAAAGAAACAGACCAATCATTCTTCTTATATGTACGCATTTAGGTACAAAGGAAGGAACTGAGACCTGCTCATTGAAGCCACAGCTCGCAGAGCAGGGCCAATACCCAGAAGCCTTGCCCAGAATTTCTGCATAACTGATTGGCTAGCCTTCGGAGATTCTTGGACCTGTTTAGCTTTGGCTTTAGCTTTTGCAGTACTTAGGCCTTCCACAGCCTGATCACATTCCTCTGGGGATGCCTCTTTTTTCTTTCTATTTTGCTTCTGATCCTCACTCTGTTCATCATCAATATCCAACTTAGGTTGCCCTGCAGTTGCAGTTGATGATGCACGAACTGACTGCAGAATAGATCTAGCTCCCAGCGGCAACCCGAAGTCATTCTTTCCAATTCCATAATATGAAAGAGATATCCCATGAGCTGGACGTCGCAGAAATCTATTAGCAAGACCTGCCAAATTCCTTTTAGTCAAATTCACACTGTATTGCTCCTTCTCAGATCTTGAGTTTCCGGAGCTTTGCTCCAGAAACCGTAGTGCTATTCTTGGCTCAGCCTCAGAACCAATTCTTCCATGTTGGAAGGTAGAGGATGAAGATGAAAGGTTAAGTGTTTTAACATGATCGAAAAGATATTTCCTTCTCCTCGTGATTGCTCTTGAAGCCATACTTGATTGCTACTCAATCTCCAGATGGGAAAGCCAAGGTCATGCCTTTTAGGGTAGAATCCTGAAGTGGTCCAATTGTCCAAACATAAGCATAAGATTTGATTATTCCCATAAAGAAATAAAATAGTTGCAAAGAACAGGTGCTTGGTGCAATAAGACTTCACAACCATATATAACAACAATCCTAGGATGTTGTTCTAATGGAACCGAATGTTCAGTTCTCTTGAATTGCCTAAAAATATAATTATTCAAAAAACAAGAAACTAGCAACTAATTCATAAGAACCATTAGGCTAATTCACTAAAGCAATTAGTGTCCAAGCTTGGCATAGTTCATCCAATCATAGGCATTACAACAAATACGTTTGAAATTTGTTTTTTCCTTTTGACATGTGACCTCAGAATTTAGTTTTAGAAAATGTAAATTTTGAATCCCCAGCTGGACAAATATCTAGAGTCTTCTCTCAGATGCTGGTAAGAAGTTAAATAAGAATACCCTTGTTATTTGCCTCAACTGTCCAGATTTATCACTAGTAATTGTCATGGGTCAACTGTGAACTAATTCTGACACCATTGAGAGCACTTCCTCTAACAGTCCCTGAATATCAGTAACAGATGGACTAGAGATCAGTAGCTAACCATTCCAAGAAATTCCTATTTCACGTTTACACGAGCCCCTCTACTTAGCCAAAGTTTCGTATGTTTTGCTGATCTCGTTGAGGAATCTGATGATTATCCACATATCAACAGAAAAAAAAAAAACAGACTTTTATCATCAGCAGCAGTTCAACAGTTCCAGACTACAACAGGAAGGCACATATTAATCTAACCAGCCTAAGCGACTGAACAACAAAGGAACAGGTGAATGGAAACAGTACCTAAAGGAAGGGGCAGCAACGAGACAACGACGCGTATCACTAGTAGGCCACCGTGGTTTGTACATTAAAAAATTTAAAAATTTACTCACTGAGATCAATTAGCGATTAAGCACAGTTTCAACTCGGTCCTTTTCGTTACCGCATAGACCCCCAAAATGCCCAAAACTCACCGATCGCCACTGAAATTTTCCCCCAAAAGGGCCAAAATTAAAAATTACAAACAGCAGCATGCGGAGTCACTGATTGGCGATCCCACTGATCAAACCATCCCTGGTTCATCACCAAACCACCGACGCAACGGCGAGCGAACTCGACTCGCACCAAACAGAACCTAAAACATAATGCCAATGGGGAACAAAAAGAGTAATACGGGAAGGGGGGAGGGGGGAGGGGGGTGGAGAGAGAGAGAGAGAGAGAGAGAGAGAGCAAGAGAGGATCGCTTCCTGGAGCGAGACGGAGGGGGGCGCTCACCGGGCGAGGGGTGCGGCGCCGACCGGGCGGGCGAGTGGACTGGCACACCGATCTGCGCTGGGGTGGGGTTTAGGGCTTTGGAGGAGGGGAGGGGGAGGGAGAGGAGATGGAGGAGGCAGGTGAAGAAGCAGGGCGCGAGAAGGAAGAAAGAAGAGTCTGTGTACCCAACGGTCATGCGTTTTATATAGTTTTAACGCATAAATTTTTTTTACCATAAAATTAAGATCCAATAGCCTCTATTCTCCTTCTATCTTTAACCTCCAGCCTTCTTCTATCTTCAGACAGTCACAAATCATGTGTTTTATATAGTTTTAACGCATAAATTTTTTTCACCATAAAATTAAAATCCAATAGCCTCTATTCTCCTTCTATCTTTAACCTCCAGCCTTCTTCTATCTTCAGACAATCATAAATCATAAGATCATATCTATAGATCATTTGAAATAAATTTTTTTTTTAAGAAAGAATAAATCACACCAGAGGACCGCCCGTTTTCAAGTGCGTGCCGTACGTGTCTGCGTGACGGGATAACAAGCACGCGGCCACGCGCGAGCGCAGTCGCCGCAGATACGGAGAGAAAAAAATCCATATGTTTTTTTAGTTAAAACACACGTGGGTCCGCAAGCCGCCGCACATGTCTCGCAGTTCCAGATGGCCAACGGGCAACGGGGCCAGGTAAAGTCCTCTGCTGGAGTGGAAGCGCTGGTCTGCCGCTGCCTGCTGTGGCCTCTGGGATCGAACTATTCGTTGAACAGAAAGTTTATCTATATATACTGCCCTTGCAAGCTAATTAACCTGCATTTTTTGCGCATGATATTAGTGTTTCTTGGCTACCATTGCACGTATCTTTTTTTTAAAAAAAATAGCAAATTATTTTCCTGTTATAAAATAATTACACATCTCATTTCTCGATTAGTCAAACTTTTTCAAAATTTAACTGCTCCCTCTAGTCCCAATAATTTAACCAAGTTTATAGAAAAATATAATAACAACTAAAAATCCAAATAAATATATTATAAAAAATATATTTAGTGTCATAAATATTGATGATAGTTTCTATAATTTTTTTTAAACTTAAAATAGTTTAATAGTTTGATCTAGCACAACTCTAGAAGTTAACTTAATTTAGGATGGAGGTAGTAATATATATATAAAAATAGTAATATTTATTATGTGTAATAAATATTATTAGATTAATAGTTGAATATTTTTATTAATAAAACTATGAAGATATATAAATGACAATAATATTTTTCTATAAATCTAAGTTTAAAATAATGATTTCTGGGTAAATGAGATGTAGAATAATTTTAGAACCGATGGAGTACTGGAACTTTTGAAGTTGTTCTCGATCAAAGCAGTTCCAAACTTCTCGGTACTCCGTATTAAAATAAAAACACGTGAACTGACTTTGAAAATTCACGAGGAATCGACACTCCTCGGCTCTGCTCGGCAGGAATTATTACTGCTGCGACTGATTTGTAAGACTGATTTATTGTGAGAAAAAAACACGGTTTCATAGTTTAAAAAATAAGATTAATTCTGGCTTATAAGCTCAGCGAAGAGAGCCCTCGTTCCTCAGACATGGTCACACGTACCCCGTTCTTCTGACTTCCCATTGGCTGCCCTGGTCGGTGAGTCTCGCTCATCGTGACACTCGTGAGTCGTGACGGCGAACATTTCTTCGCTTTGCGTGCTTCCCCTTCGTCGCTGCAGTATATTTCTCGGGACTCGGTATATGCCTCTGGTTCTCTTTCAGCACACCGTACACAAGCGACTGAGGCCCTGTTCATTTTTTGGAAAAGTTCTTACTGAGAGTACTGTTCATTGATTTATTATAAAAAAAATACTATTTATTCACTGAAATAGTGACTCGTAACACAAACGAATATGCCTAAGTCCCACAAGTCCAGGCATATTCCCTTTGCTTTTACTATCAACCTATCCCCAACGGCCCAACCCAACTACTCCACTGCAAGCAAATTCGCACATGCTAGCTGCCAAAAAGGAAAGAAATCGTGCAGAATTTACAACGTTCACATGTCGTAGCTCGTAGGAGTTCAAAAGGAAGTGGCGAGTACTGAATGCTCAGAAAAGTAATACTCTGTTCGCTGTTCCCGTTTGGATGAAGATAGCTCAAGAGAAATTGGGCCGGTGGCATAAGCCTAGATACAGTCATAGATGCTACAAACTGTGCTCTCCTATTGGACGCGTATAGAACCTGAACTGAATAGGAACGGCTTCTGTCTGTAACTCTGCACGTTTCTTCACTCGTGTAGTCGTGTTTACTCACATTTGCTGAAGGGAGGGGGCGAAATCTTGACGGCAGCCTCGCGGAACTTTACAACTATCTCTCTCCAGTTTGTTTCCTGTGTCAGATAAAACGAGGAGTATGATTCAGACCAACCCCCACGAGACAGATTTTTATGGCATAACAATGAGCTACGTTCATGTTCTGGAAAGCGCATCAGAATGGAGAAGCAATTGTAGGAAACGGGTAACACTTCAGAGAGGAATTGGACGGGGGGGATTGGCAACTGATGCTGCTCATATGATAAGATCAGCCAGAGATGTACCATGGAAGCTTGAAGGTGTCTCTCCAGCGACCCTGCTTAGCACAGCTCGCTTGTATCTTGTTCAGGCGCACAATTATCTCCGCGAATGTTGGCCTGACAGAAGGCGTCGGATCCCAGCATTCTTGTATCAGCCTGCAGCGTGCAACCATGATGAGCAGCAAAATGGCACGATGCTAAATGCAGCGTTACACCTATGTAAATATCCACTGTGAGTGATCATTAGCCTAGTATGTACTATGTGGTTGCACGTTGCTAGTGTGGTCGAGTTGGCAAGAGAACTTGATCGATCAAGTGAAGCAAAGCTCCTCAAGTAAGTAGAGCGTGTGATTCACTCACTCTTTCACATCACTGGGGTAGTATTTTGGTTTATTCTTGAATGTTGGTCTCAACCCTCTCTAAACAAATCATCTTAGCTGCTTCCTCTTGTGGCTTTGGGTGAAAAGCAGGAGTTCCTTCAATCATCTGAACCAGAACCATCCATAGAACGGGCAAGCAGTGTAAACGTGAGAAGCTAAGAATTTCTGTTCATCTAAGTGACACATCAGCCAGGATGCAACACATGATTAGCCTAGATTCCTTGCATGTAGATTGGATAGCTTTGCGTACCTCATAAAGAATGAGACCAAATGCAAATACATCTACACTTCTGTCAAATGGTTCGTTTTTGTAGACCTCGGGAGCGATGTATACATCTATGCACATTGAGGAAAGTATCAGCAAAGCTACATGACAGAGTTGCCAAATAAACAGGGGGGGTTAAAAGGAACTCGAACACTAGCTAAAATAGTATTATATAGTAAAATAAGATCGGTGTCAAATTAATTCTAAAAGCAAATGAACACTACATCTGAAAAAGGAACTGACCAAACTCATGAACTTACATTTCGACGGCAAAGGCATAATAAAGAAAGAGGATTGTCTAGGAGGAGCATAACATGGATTGAACATTTGAACTATTTTTTCCTTCGAGATGGTGACATCTAAGGTCCATTTATAAATCAAAGCTCTTCTTTAATAAGAAAAAACCATCTGAGTAAGTGCAACATACTGTCTAGTTTTGTAACTGGATGAGCCATTTGTACTTTATCTTCAGAAACTTTAGTCAAACTCAGTGATCCAAACCCAGCCACCTTAAGCTGTCCTTCATCGTCCCGAACGATGTTTCTGAAACCTTACCAAAGTATCATAGCGTACAGCATACATGTAGCCACATATTTAAAAGTCTTGAACGAATTCAACGATGGAATAATGCTTAATGAGCTTACTTTGGTGACAAATGTCCGTGAATGATTGGCTCAGGCTTGCACTCATGGAGATAATTCAGTCCCCTGGACAAGAAGGGAAAAAATCCTGAACACTTTATTCGGTTCAACTGTAGAGGTAGCAGAAACAAGCTTCATAGTGTTGTTTCAATTGTATCCAACTGAATCAACACAAAATTGCTATCTGAAAACACATATGTGTGTTACCACACCTAAAAGAACAGTCCTGACATTCTGATCAATAAGCCAGGAAAGAGTATCTTTTTTCTATGTGAGTATAAAATAGTGTGCTACCCCTATGCGCTGCACTTCAGTCAACATTTTGCAAGCCGCAAGGTACATAAAATTTTATCAAAAGGACAAGCATTTAAAAACAATATAGATTTCATGAGTATTCACACACCTCGCAATTTCAAGAGCAAATCTTATAGCTTTGTGAGGCTTCAAGCGACCTTTCATCTCAAGATAACTGGCTAAATCGCCCTAATCAGGGAAAAACGGATATAGTCATCAATGACAAAGACTGCATAGATTTTATGTGTAAAAGGAGTGCTATTTGAAATAGAATGGCTTGAGCAACTAATTGAAACTGAATACAGAAATTTGTCTTGTTCAGTCAGTTATAGTAACTTACCTTTTGATGGTACTCTGAAACAATCATCATCGGGACATTTTGTGTGACAGCTCCAACAAATTGGACCAAATTGGGATGCCGTGCTTTCTCAAGTAAGGTAAGCTCGTGTTTGAACGCATTTCTGAACAAACATAATGCAACTTAGAAACATTGCATGCAAAAAAGAAAAGGAGAGCTCAAAAGTTAATTAATAGGCCAACCCCTATGAAACAGAACAAAAATTACAATGCTACAGACATATTTTAGGTTATATTACAGACTAACTATATGGAAAAGCCACTTTGTAGCATCGTTTATTAAACACAATGGTTAAAAAGTTTGAGTACACAGTTACACACTATGCTCTCTACATGACTATAGCAGTCCAAAAATTTGGATACGCATTCCTAATAAAGAGAAAAATGCACAAGCGGTCCCTAAACTTGCTTGGCGGTGTCACCTAGGTCAGGTCCCTGAAGTTAATTGTGCCACTCAAGATCCAAATACCATTAATTAGCATATGACTCCCGATGTTGCAAGCCAATATAGCAATCTAAGAGATGATGTTAAACATGTGCATCCCACTGGAATTCTTATTTTCTTCATTGGCTATGATGTGTGACCCAATAGGCCAATAGTGATATGAATGATGAATTTCAAATTTTCATTGACATGGATGCTGCCATAGATGCTAAGTAAACAAATCAACACTAATTATATAGGTTTGGGCCTCGAGTGAACCATTTAGTAAGTTTAGGGACCTGGATATGCAAATTAATAGTTGACCTAGGTGACATGCGGAACAAGTTTCAAGATCGCCCTGAAACTGTAGTACACATGAACTCATTGAGTGAATGAGAAGGAATAAATTATGGTGTTGATTATTCAACGTCATTTGACACAATGGAAGGTATAACAGAATGCACATGTAATTAATATAAAAGATTACTCAAGATAAGAGTTAATGTAGGGAGCCATTACATGCTATCAGCATCCGAGAAGCTGTCTTTGTCAAGTATCTTAACAAACACTTTCGAGCCATACCATTTTGCCAGATATGTACCCTGTAAAATTGTATGACAAGGACTGTCACAATTGTATGCAAATTTTAAAGGTAATGTACACTTGCACGAATAGATAGAGAAAACATAATGTAGCACATGCAGCACATATATTGAGAATAAATAGATCTGAAAATTCTAAAAATCATCCTTTAGCTTGAGCTTCAATGTGGAAGTAAAATCTTAGTGGAAGTCACTGAAGAACCAAAACCCAAAGTACAAAAACATTAAGAACAGAGTAATATGAAGAATAAACAGACAATGTCATAATTAAAAAAAAAACATGCCTTTGTGACCTCCTCTCCTCTTCGGAACTCCAGTTCAAGTGGGTTCAGTTCATACTCTGGAACTTCTTTCGGATTTGATACAGCCATTGGAGTCTTTCTGGTTTTCTAGGGAGTAAAATAAGCACATGTTAAATATATACAGTATGTGAGAAAGCAAGAGAGGAGGAATGGCTCAGATCCCTTGCATCTTTTTTTTTCTTCTAAAAAAAGGAATAGCTCAATATTTTTGCGTAAGTGAGATATATAGTACCGGAACTTTTGCTCCTCTTGCTCCCAGAAGATTATATACTTCAAAATGGCCGTAATGTTTCGCGTCTGCTGCTGGCTGAAAATCGTCCAACAAAATGCAGGAAGGCAGAGATCAAGTTCAGTTAGATAAGTAATTCCTCTTATCATGCAGGTCTAATCAACCTCGTTGACTATTCACTATAAATCCCCAGTTGCATAGGTTAAACCATAAAATTCGTTCAGCTAGCGTGGCATTGATCTAGCGTTGCTGTGTTGATGTTCTTTTCGTACTTTCCATTAGTATGAACTGAAGCACATCAGAAACTACAAAGGCTCCACCCATTCAGTGATCTAGACCGATCGCGTTCGTCAAAGAGGAACAGGAGTTGACGAACCGTGCTACCCCATCGGTCTCGGGCGTTGATGTTGGCCTTCCAGTCGAGTAGCAGGCGCACGACCTCCCCCTGTCCCTCGCAGGCCGCGATGTGCAGCGCCGTGCGCCCGTCGAGGTCGATGCTGTCGACGTCCACCCCGCTCCTGAGCAGCTCCTCCACCCCGGCGGCGTCCCCCTGGCACGCCGCGAAGAGCAGGCGCATGGTGGCGTCCAGGTTCTCCGGCACCGCGAGCTGCTGGTGCGCCGACGACCCGTCCGGCCGGCCGCGCGGCGTTGGGTCGAGCGACGACTGCCTCGCGATCGCGAACCGCGTCTGCTGCCGCGGCCCCGCCGCCGCCCCCGGCCCAGGGCCGCCGCGGCGCGGGTTGTGCGGGTCCAGCGACAGCTGGCGCCACAGCCGCGCCGCCCCCGACGAGAGCTGCCGCGAGATGCTCCGCGTCATCTTCTTCTTCGCCGCCGCGTCCATGGGTCGCCGCACGCAGGGCCTCCGGAGGCCACCGCCGGCCTGGGACCGCGCGGGAGGAGGAGGAGGGAATCCGCGGGAGGAGGTGGTGCTGCGCTGGTGGGACGCGCGTGGGATCTCGCGCGCGAGGCGTGGGTGCTTCTGGGGATTTGGGGGCGGATGATTGGGCGCGGGCGATGCCTCTGCTCCCGATTAACCAATTGGGCGACGACTCGATCGAGACCAGCAGTTGAATACAAATATATATATGGCGCGTTAGGTTTTTTTTGGTGTACAGCTCACTACTGGTAGCAGCCGAGCTCGAGCAGCAGCGATGGAAATGAATGAGGCCTTCTTTAAATCAATCACGTGTAATGTCGGGTGGGTATTCATGCTAATAAAAAAAATAAATTACAGAATTCATCAGTAATTCGTTTGACGAATTTATTAAGCCTAATTAATTTATTATTAACATATGTATTATCTTAGCACCACATTGTCAAATCATGAACTAATTGGATTTAAAAGATTAACCTTACAAATTAGTCACAAACTGTATAATTAATTATTTTTTAGTTTATATTTAATATTTTATATATATGTCTAAATATTTAACAAAGAGAGGGCGAGAAACTAAACAAGTCTTAATCCTCTTGCAGTTGCAAGCAGCAGAGTGGCAGAGCGTTTGTGCGCGCATTTGGGGCGCGGGGAGTAAGGGTGTGTTTAGAAAAAAAATTTTGGGTCTCGGGTACTGTAGCACTTTTGTTTTTATTTAGTAATTAGTGTCTAATTATAGACTAATTAGGTTCAAAAGTTTCGTCTCACAATTTCTCATCCAACTGTGCAATTAGTTTTTTTTTCGTCTACATTTAGTACTCCATGCATGTGCCGCAAAATTTAATGTGATAGGTACTATACAAATTTTTTTGGCAACTAAACGGGGCCTAAAGCGAGTGGACGAAAACGCGCGGTGAGGTGTGAGGGGTTTTTAAAACGCGGCCTCGTCTCATCTACAGCCCTACAGGGATGTTGGGAAGCATTGTGCTACTGATTATTGGGACCGAAGTGGAGCTGGTCACTTTGTCAGTGGAGGGAGAGTGGGTCGGCGTCGTGTGTCTTTATTCGACGCTTGCCGACGACTTTGTTTTCTCCTTTTTTGTTTGCTTCGCACTCATCCGGTTACTCGTGTGTCGCCAGCCCGGATATCATCAGATCAACAGCCTATGACCAGTCGCATGTTGAATTTTCCTCTACATGCATGAGTAGTTTTCTTCTGCAATCCACGACCACGAGGCTTTTAAAAACGGGAATATCAAATGCTACCATTTGCGGTGGCGCTACACGAACATTTGCTAAAGCAATTAAAATGTTGGGGGTACTCCATCTTATGTTATATTCTTCCGAAACCACTGGGATTCTCCGGTTAAAAGAAAAACAATACAGTGGTGAAAACGAAGGCCTGTTCTGAGTGCCGTCACTTTACTGTTGTCATGTCACTTGGGTGCTGTTGAGATTTGGTGGCTTTGCCCTCAGCGGCGGCATATGGTCCGGTAGCGTTGTTACCTCTTTTATGTTGTCACGAAACGAGATGTGGACAGCCGCTACTGGTCCTTCCTTTCATGGAATCACAACATCAGAGAAGAAAAAAAGGGAGGCGTGGTGTGTGCAGCACGTAGTAGTACTAGCTCTCGTGGACCGATCGGCGCCTCATCTTCTTTTGTTCCCGAGATTCCCTCTGCTTCGGCGTCCGATCGAAAGTGTCTGCCGACTTGGCGTACGTGCCTGGGATCCCCGGGATCGCTCACGAGGCACGACGCGTTTCCTAGCGCACGCGGCAGTTGTATACGCCAACAGCACTGGTGGTACTTGCTTTGCTTGGACAGATGAGCTCGCCGTTGGCTCTGGTAGACGGGTAGTAGTACAGCCCCCTACTTGCGACCCGACAGGTGGGGCCTGTGGTGGGTGGCAGTTTGCTTGCCGGTCGACGTTAGCAGTCCAACCATCGGTATCCTCTGCCGTAGGATGATTAGGCCACAAAATTCCCATGTGGTTCGGACTTCCTCGTTACACACGCACCAGCACTAGTGATGGAATCCCATCCCCGCGAACAGACGAGCCGCCCCGGGGCCATTGCTTTGCATGTCGGCCGAGCGCGTCGCCGTCGTGCGCGACCGCGAGCCAGCGCCGGGGCGGGCGGGGCGGGCTCGGCGAAAGCGGCAGTCGTCCTCTCTCCGGACAACTGAGCGACAACCACCACCAACCGTTCGTTCGTTCCCTCGCTCTCACTCGCGCGCAGGAATCCGGGCGATTGGAGCGCATGCAAGCGCAGCTGTTGTCGCGATAGGAGCGTGCGCGCACCTGGCAGCTCGGTGGGGTGGGGTTTGGTTGGCTGGGCCGGCTATCGTCTGCCGCCCGGCGCCCGCCGCCATCGGCACAGTTTGGTCCGGCGACGGCGAGTCTCCTTCTCTCCGTCCTCCTCCCTTTATTACAAAGCAAAAGGGATATGGATATGGATATTATTGGTACGTACGAGTGGTTTGCAATTACGCTTGACGCATGGTGGGGGCGTGGGGCTACCGCGCGCGTGTCCGTTTTTGCAAATTGGGAAGCCTCGGAGAGTGACATGCACTCGCTTGTACTACGTCTACGTGCCGAAAACGGTGGGTCAGGGAAGGTGAAAATGACTGAAAGTAGTAATAAAGTCGTCTGGTTCCATAGTTCCATTGCTTGGCGACTCTCAGGCCTTCTGCAATGTATGCCTTGAGTGATGCCAAGTTTGGAGAGAGAGCAAATAAGAACCACTCGCAACGGTGTGACAAGCGATGCTATCTCTGAGTGATGCCAAAGAAACCAGGAGCGGTGAATGTTCTTGCTCCGCTCCCACTTTCTTAAAATAACATTGTTCTACTGTAGCAACAGCTGATCATTGAAGCCATCGGCCAATGAAAAAGACGGTGGAGAGAGGATATGAGATATTTTATTGCACTGTGGATTCCAGATCTCTAGATAGCACCGCTTCTATGTTTCTTTGCACATTGCAGCCTTTACTGAGTGATACTTGTTTTGTTGTATCTGGGTCCACTCATTTTCTGGCTTCACTAGTATAGAAATATAGATCAAGTAGGCGTTTGGACGAGGTGACAAAACAGATGAATGAGAAAGTATAGAAATAGGCGTTTGGAATGTAGAAATTGAAAACACAGGAATACGTGTTAAGATGGATATTAATTAAGCTCAAGCGTGTGATTAGATCAAGTAGCTTACAAGTTACAAGGTACCAAAGTTTGTTGCAGGCTTGCATCGGACTTCGCGTGGGAAGAGGAAACAATGGAAAGGAGTGGATTTTTTTTATTCCCGTGAAATCGCACCATACACATAGGATTCGAGGGGAACGAAACTACATGTTCCTTCGTTCCAAATGGACAAATTGTGGCCGTTCCTTTGGATCGAGATTTCCTGTACTTTTCATTTACGTTTCCTTTGATCCAAACATAGCCTTAGACGGTTCATAAATCAGCAAACGTGCACTGTGTGTCCGTTAACTCTTTTTTGACGTACACTTGTTACGTGTTATACGAATGACTTGCGACTCAATTCATCCTGAAATCAAATTTTATACTGTGTCTAGACACATATTGGTCTAACTGAAATCAAATTTTATGCTGATGCTTATGCTGAAATACTGTGAGAGAAAAACGTTGTTTGGTTTCACTGAAAAATACTGCTGAAGTAGTGCAGCGGAATAGAGCCATATGTTTCTAAAAAAAAAGCAGAACAGGGCATATCCATGATCGTGTCATGTCTCATTTCATTTTGGGACGAACATGGTGGGCATGTGTTTGGGAGAGATTGGATCTACCATACCTCTATCAGACGGTTGTGAACGATGTTGAACCAAGAAACTTTGTATGCCTTTAATAATGCTAGGTAGCGTGTCCATGCGTTGTTACGGAATAACTAATAATTTATACTAAAAACACACGGATCGCACGATAAGATAACAATCAGCCTATTCGTTTGGCCGTGGCTTGTCGTAAACGATCGTAAATTTTCAACCGGAACAGTATTTTTCTCCCACACAAACCAGCCAGCAGTACTTCTTCACGAACCAACAACGATATGAACCAGCCAACCAAACAGGCTAAATATTGTTAAATTAAATACCAACGTTAAAGTGACATTTAATCCCAAAAGCAAAGTTTATGAATTTAACACAGTCACGGAGTGCGCGGCGTCGCAGGCTCACAAACTCTAAAGTTTCCAGAGATTGGGTCGAATCCAACCTAGAGCCTCGGAACCTTGCATCTTTTTCTGGACGGGCTTCACTTCGGATGCGCCGGTAGCAATATCAACGATCTCCCGTCGATGGACCAAGTTGTATGGATCCCCATACAATAGCTCAGACACGTAGATTTTGTTCTCCTTGTACTTGGATACACTTGTTTCACTGAAGCTTTCATTGAAATGTTTAGACACGAACAGTGTCTGATCACGGATGTCCCTCACCCTAGACCACTCCGACGTACGGTCGTGGAGGTTGCACTTGTAGATCGTGCTGCTGTAGGTGAAGCTCTGTGTCTCATGGAGCATGCTCACCATGACACCCACAATGTGCAGCTCACCGTTTGATTCCAGGTAGCTACGATGGCAAAGCCCCGCAGGTGGCGACAGCGATGGCAGCAGCGTCGCGGTTGGAGTAGCGCCGACGGCGTTGCTGCTGCAGACGGAGATTTCTCCAGTGCAGTCGATCGCCAAAAACTTATCTCGGCAATGGATGATGGACCCCACAGAGAACTCCAGTTTGGTGTCGAGCAGCGTCCATGGGTTGTCGACTCCAACCCGGCAGAACGCGACCTCCGTGGAGCACCCAAGCATGGCCATGGCCACGCACTCACGGCTGGCGGCGTCAGGCGGCGCCGAGAGCATGATCTCACGGAAGAACACGTCTCTCATGTCTTCTAGCTTGATGGCTCTGCCTGCAGCATCCGCGTCCCCGTAGCTGTTGGTGGGATGGAGGACCCATCGGCCATGGACCCTAGTGAAAGCATCTAGGCCCCTAGTTGGATTTCGGTGATTAATGTCAATACAAGATTACTATGACTAACGTGTGTTTTGCAGAGGCAATTAAGTTAGGTCATGGTAATGGAGATCGATTGGGCAATCGAGGTTGTCATGCCCCTACGATGGAAATCGTTTCGGTTTTCAAAGGATGGACGACAAGGTTAAGGATGACTAGTTCTAAGTGTCGATTGGAGTTGGAAAGACACTTAGAGTAGTTTAGGACTTTGTTTTTCCTTTGGCCGTACTATGAAGGGGGGTATGAACGGGTAGCTTGACCTAGTTGAGTCTAGTGAGTTAGGTGTGGTGCACACTTGTTAAAACTAGCTCTAGGTAGCTCCTATGAATGCCTAAGATCCTTTGGAGCAATCTTCATTCACATATGTTCGAAAGTTGGAAGTGAATGGAGGGTCAAACACTGACCGGACGCTGGCTCCGGTGCGACCGGACGCTGGCCGCAGGGTCCGGTCAGTTCGTTTGACTGAGGTGATTAAGTCTGGTATGACCGGACGCTGGAAGGTCATGTGACCGGACGCTGAGGGCCAGCGTCCAGTCGACTCCAGTAAGGGTCCAGACTTGGAAAAGAGTGACCAGACGCGTCCGGTCAGTGCTGACCGGACCCTGAGGGTTTAGCGTCCGGTCGAGTCCAGTAAGGTTCCAGTAAGGGTTTTATGCGACCGGACGCGTCCGGTCAGTGATGACCGGACCCTGGCAGCGTCCGGTCGACTTGTTACTACTGGTTCGCGGGTTGAACTGACCGGAGCGTCCGGTCATCACGACCGGAGCGTCCGGTCATCCCGCAGAAGCTCATAACGGTTCGTTTTTCAGGCTGGCTTATAAATAGAAGCTCCACTCGTGAGTGGAGCATCCTTTGCTCATTCCAACAGCTGAGAAACACGTTTGTGAGTGCCAAGAAGAGCAAGATCCTAGTGAGGTGTTTGTGATTTGAGAATCCAAGAGAGTAGCCTCATTAGCAAATCAAGAGTAGCAAAGTGTGCATCCATCTTCTCATTAGGCTTCGCGTGGTCAAGTGAGAGTTCGTGCTTGTTACTCTTGGTGATCGCCATCACCTAGACGGCTTGGTGGTGATTGGGAGTTTGGTGTTCACCCGGCGGAGCTTGTGGGTGACCCAACTCAAGTTGTGAGCGGCTTTGGGTGATTCGCCGCGACGGAGTGTCGAAGAATCAACCCGTAGAGAGCACTTGATCCTTGCGCGGATCAAGGGGGAGCTACACCCTTGCGCGGGTGCTCCAACGAGGACTAGTGGGGAGTGGCGACTCTCCGATACCTCGGCAAAACATCGCCGCGTTCCTTTCTCTCTCTATTTACTTTGAGCACTTACTTTGAGTATTTACTTTGAGCAATTCAATACTTGTTTTTACATCCATAGAATTGCTTGCTAGAGTAAGTTTAGAACTTAGGTTGCGAGGTTGTTGTGCTTTAGTTTGATTTAAACACTTTTCTAGGCACAAGGGGTTAATTGGGCTATCCGTAGGATTTGATTATTGAAAGAAAATTTAGAATTAGCCCAATTCACCCCCCCCCCTCTTGGGCATCTTGATCCTTTCAATTGATATCAGAGCCTCGTGCTCACGTTTTTAAGCTTAATCGCTTAGAGCAAGATGTCTCATGGGGATGGACCTCCTCCTATCTTTGAGGGAGATGATTTTCCATATTGGAAAATCCGCATGGAGGCATACTTAGAAGCTCTAGATGTTGGAATTCTTAGAGCCGCCTCTCAAGGGTTCCCCGCACCTAGGAATGCCGCACAACTTCAAGGCGATGAAGTGAATTATGAGAAATGGAATGCAAAGGCTCGCAACACCATTTTTAGAGGCCTTTGCAAAGAGGTGTTCAATCGTGTAAGGAACCACAAAGACGCCCATGCTCTATGGTCGGACGTTTGTGCGCTCCATGAGGGAACCAAGAGTGAGCGTGAGGAACGCTATCATCTTGTGATTAAAAAGCTAAATTCTTTTGAGATGCTTCCCAAAGAAAGTGCTAATGAGATGTATTCTCGATTGAATGTTCTTGTAGAGGAAGTCAATGGGCTTGGACTCACTCAAATATCACCATCCGATGTTGTGAGAAAAATTTTGAGTGTCCTCCCCATTGACAAATATGGGCACATTGTGACCGTGCTACATCAAGGTGATCTTTCCGCCGCTACACCGACACAAATCTTGGGAAAGATCAATGCTCATGAGATGTACATGCACATCACACCACAAGATGGCTCATCCTCTACAAAGAAGAAAGAGAAGGACTTAGCATTCAAAGCTAGCCAAGACAAGGGCAAAGCAAGACTTGAGTATGAGAGCTCAAGTGATGAAGATGATGAAGAAAGCCTTGCCCTCATGGTGAAGAAGACCACCAAGATGCTAAAAAGGCTAAACAAGAGTGGCATCAAGTTTGATGGCAAGAAGAAGAAATTCTTCACTAGCTCAAGAAGAAAGCCAATCTCCGAGATGGATTGCTACAATTGTGGCGAAATTGGTCATCTAGCTCATCAATGCACAAAGCCCAAGAAAGACAAGTTCAAGAACAAGGGCAAGAGAGATGATTCAAGTGATGAAGATGAAAAGAAGAAGAACAAGCCATACAAGAAGAGAGATGGCAAAAAGAGGGAGTTCTACAAGAAGAAGAAGAGTGGCAAGGCCTATATTGTCGGTGATTGGCTCACGGACATTGATTCATCAAGTGGATCATCCGATGATGATAGTGACGATGAAAAGGTGCCCGCCATTGCTATTGATCTTGCATCTTCACCACCACCATCGCCATCATCCTCTACACACCTATGCCTTATGGCCAAAGGTGAACGCAAGGTAACTAAGAGTGATGATAGTAGTGATGATGAACATGCTAGTGATGATGATAGTGATAGCGATGATGATGACTCACCTACTTATGATGATCTTGTTAAAATACTAAGAAAATATACTAAGATCATTAGAAAGAGTAGAGCTACAAATGAAAAACTTGATGCTAAAAATGATTCACTCTTAGCTAAATGTGACACATTAGAAAAGGCTAATGATGAGCTCAAAGAAACAAATGATTCTATATCATCCAAACTCAAGGAGCTCAAATCTTCTAAGAAAGAGCTTAAAGATAAAAATGATAAACTTGAGAGGGTACACAATGAGCTTATCACTAGTCACAATAAGCTAAAAGATGAATATGCAACTCTAAAGATCAATTATGATACCCTTATTATTGCACAAGAATTCTTACCAAATGAGCCACATGATGCTACTAACCATGTTGTTAAGATTGATATAGCTACCTCATGTGATGATTTAATTGATGAAAGCATTGAGCATGGATCTAGTAGCAAGGGCAAGCAAGTGGTTGAGTGCAATGACCATGATGAGTATGTCAAGCTCAAGAGTAACAATGAGAAGCTCATGAAAGATCTTGAAGAAATGAAAAGTCGCAACACCATTGTGCTAGAAACTCTTGATCATGACAAAGAGGTGATCCTTGAGAATGAGAAGTTAAAAGAAGAAGTCAAGAAACTCAAGGAGGAGAAGAACAATGATCTTCTCAAGGAAGAGAACAAGAAGCTCAAGATGGAGAAAGAACATCTCAAGGTGGGATTGAGCAAGTTTGCTAGAGGCAAGCATCTCCAAAGTGAGCTACTCATGAATACCATCATGAAGATGGATAGAAGTGGCATTGGATATATGGCAAGTGTAGAGAAGAAGAAGGCTCAAGCTCAACACCAACAATCAAAGCCAAAGCCAAAGCCAAAGAGATGTTTTGAATGTGGACAAGAAGGCCACTTTGCTCATGAGTGTCAAACTCCACCACCACAACCCTTGCCCAAGCATGCTAGACCTTTTGCTTTCAATGCTCACTACATGATTAGAAAAGATTCGAGTGGAAAGATGAAAGTCATGTTCTTAGGTCCCCCAAACAAGAGTAGGCCTAAGAAAATTTGGGTGGCTAAGTCACTTGTTGAGAAGGTGAAGGGCCCTCAACAAGCTTGGATCCCTAAAGCTTGAATCTCTTGTGTGTAGGTGAACTACAAGACCGGTGGAAGTCATTGGGTTATTGATAGTGGTTGCACTCAACATATGACCGGTGATCCTCGTATGTTCACCTCACTAGATGAAGAGGTAGATGGACAAGAGAAAATAACATTTGGAGATAATTCAAAGGGCAAGGTTAAAGGATTGGGCAAAGTGGCAATATCAAATGATCATTCCATCTCCAATGTGCTCTATGTTGCTTCATTGAGCTTCAACTTGCTATCCGTTGGGCAATTATGTGATCTTGGCTTTCAATGCTTATTCACCGAGAAGGAGGTTGTTGTATCCAAGGTAGATGACAATCAAGTGATATTCAATGGATTTAGATACAACAACTTATATCTAGTTGACTTCACCTCCGAAGATGCAAACTTGAAGACTTGCCTATTCACCAAAACAACACTTGGGTGGCTATGGCATAGAAGACTTGCTCATGTTGGGATGAGCTCACTCAAGAAGCTTATGAAAAATGATTTGGTGAGAGGATTGAAGGATGTGAAGTTTGAGAAGGACAAGCTTTGTAGTGCATGTCAAGCCGGCAAACAAGTTGCAAACACTCATCCAACCAAAGCTTTCATGTCAACCACAAGAGTGCTAGAACTCCTACACATGGATTTATTTGGACCAACAACATACAAGAGTTTGGGAGGAAATCTCTATTGTCTTGTGATTGTGGATGACTATTCAAGATATACATGGGTGTTCTTTCTTCATGACAAATCCGAAGTTGCATCTTGTTTCAAGAAATTTGCCAAGAGAGCTCAAAATGAATTTGAAGTGAAGCTCAAGAAGATAAGAAGTGACAATAGCAAAGAATTTGATAACACAAACATAGAAGCTTATTGTGATGAAGTTGGAATCAAACATGAAGTCTCCGCAACCTATACTCCTCAACAAAATGGTGTAGTTGAGAGGAAGAACCGGACTTTGATCACTCTTGCAAGGACAATGCTAGATGAGTACAACACCCCCGAAGCTCTATGGGCGGAAGCAATCAACACCGCATGTTATGCATCCAACCGCCTATTTCTTCAAAAGTTCCTTGTCAAGACACCATATGAGTTGCTCAATGGGAAGAAGCCGGACGTCTCCTTCTTTAGGGTGTTTGGTTGCAAGTGCTACATCTACAAGAAGCGGCAACACCTAGGGAAGTTTCAAAGGCGTTGTGATATAGGTTTTCTTGTTGGTTACTCATTGAAGTCCAAAGCATATAGAGTATTTAATCATGCCACCGGCTTGGTTGAAGAAACATATGATGTGGAATTTGATAAATCTAACGGCTCCCAAGGAGCACATGAGAATCTTGATGATGTAGGTGATGAACCATTGAGGGAGGCTATGAAGAATATTCCGGTGGGAGACATCAAGCCAAAAGATGATGAAGATGACGTACAAGTCATTAACCAACCTTCCTCATCAAATGTACCACAAGATGGTGATAAAGTTGGGAGAGTAGAAAATGAAGATACTCATATCTCCCATGAGCAAATGGTGGTACAAGCACAAGATGTTGATGCTCCACAACCTCCTCGTCAAGTGGTCAATAGAAGAAATACACCTCTCCTACAAGATCATCCACAAGATCTCATCATAGGGAGTCCAACGAAGGGGGTGATGACTAGATCTCAAAAACTTACTTCATTTATTGCTCATCACTCTTTTGTCTCTTGCTATGAGCCTACCAAGGTAGAAGATGCTCTTAAAGATCCGGATTGGATCAATGCCATGCATGAAGAGTTGAACAACTTCACTCGCAATGAAGTTTGGAATCTTGAAGAGCGACCAAAAGATGCAAGAGTCATTGGAACCAAGTGGGTGTTCCGCAACAAGCAAGATGATCAAGGTGTTGTTGTGAGGAACAAGGCAAGACTAGTAGCAAAAGGGTTCTCTCAAGTTGAAGGTTTGGATTTTGGAGAGACTTTTGCACCGGTTGCAAGATTAGAAGCCATCCGTATCCTTCTTGCATATGCATCACATCATGAAATGAAACTATATCAAATGGATGTGAAAAGTGCATTCTTAAATGGCTTTATTAATGAACTAGTCTATGTTGATCAACCTCTCGGGTTTGAAGACCCTAGATATCCTAATCATGTTTATAGGTTGTCCAAGGCACTATATGGGCTTAAGCAAGCCCCAAGAGCTTGGTATGAGCGCCTTCGGGACTTCCTTATTAAGAAGGGCTTCACCATTGGGAAGGTGGACACCACACTATTCACCAAGAAGTTTGATGGGCATATCTTCATTTGTCAAGTGTATGTTGATGATATCATCTTTGGATCATCAAATGAAGACTCATGCAAAGAATTTGGTGAATTGATGTCTAAGGAGTTCGAGATGTCAATGATTGGTGAGCTTACATTCTTTCTTGGTTTTCAAGTCAAGCAAATGAAAGAAGGCATCTTCATCTCTCAAGAGAAATACACTAAAGATCTTCTCAAGAGATTCAAGATGGATGAATGTAAGTCAATCAAGACCCCAATGCCTACCAATGGACATCTCGACCTAGATGAGGGAGGTAACTCGGTTGATCAAACTCTCTACCGTTCTATGATTGGTAGCTTGTTATACTTAACCGCATCTAGGCCCGACATCATGTTTAGTGTGTGTATGTGTGCTAGATTTCAAGCTAGTCCTAAGGAAACACATTTAATTGCCGTAAAAAGAATCCTTAGGTATCTTAAGCACACACCAAGCATTGGCCTTTGGTATCCCAAAGGAGCTTTATTTGAATTAATTGGCTATTCCGATTCGGACTACGCCGGATGTAAAGTTGATAGAAAGAGCACATCCGGAGGGTGCCATTTGCTTGGTAGATCACTTGTGTCTTGGTCCTTCAAGAAGCAAAATAGTGTGGCTTTGTCCACCGCCGAAGCGGAATACATTGCCGCGGGTGCTTGTTGTGCACAAATATTATACATGAAACAAACTTTACTAGACTATGGAGTAGTTCTAGAGAAAGTACCTCTTTTGTGCGACAATGAAAGTGCGGTAAAACTTGCAAATAATCCGGTTCAACACTCTCGCACCAAGCATATAGATATCCGCCATCACTTTCTAAGAGATCATGTAGCTAAAAATGACATATCACTAGAAGGTGTAAGATCCGAAGATCAATTAGCGGATATCTTCACTAAACCGCTTGATGAGGCTACATTTTGTAGATTGCGGAACGAGCTCAATGTACTTGATTTTAGTAACTTCACTAAAAATTGAGCTTGTGTTGTCCCTTGCATTCATTGTAATATACAACATGTTTAATTTTTGGCAATGCATATAGGGCTTGTCTAACATGGTTAAGATAACCGCCGAAAAGCGTGTGAAGAAGCTTAACCTTGGATCAAACTTGACAAGCAACTAGATTTACTTACAAGTATTACATATGCATGAATGTTGTTTTGTCGTTTTGTTCCATTTGCCCTCTTGTTGCCTATTTTCTTAAAAAGAATTATAGCCTAAGGCAAAATATTTTGAAAAATATGAGGGTTTGAGAGAGGTCACTCACATCAGTCCCAATTGGTGTTTATTTGGATCTTATTCAAGTTGGGACTTGATTGGGAACAGGCAGCGCGAAGGAAGGTTGAAGGTTTGCTGGAAAAAGGGCACCGGACGCTGCACCGGACGCTGCTGTCCAGCGTCCGGTCAGTTCACAGGAGGTGAACTGCTGTTGAAGGTGTGACCGGACGCTGCGTCTGTGCGTCCGGTCAGGAAAGGTTCAACGTCCGGTCGATCGAAGGGTGATCAAGTTGTTCTGACCGGACCCTGCTTGCGTCCGGTCATGGACCACCGGACGCGTCCGGTCACGATTCCAGAGGATTTGGACCTCTCTGGAATCGACCGGACGCTGGGTGGTAGCGTCCGGTCGCTACCACCGGAGCGTCCGGTCAGTGGATCTCGCGCGTCTTGAGGACTCTTTTCGGTTTCCTTTTCTGTCGCGTTTGGGGTATTATTTATCCAGATTTTTCCGCTGCTGTGACCTAGCCCAAGCCGCCGCCGTGCCCTAGCCCGAGCTGCCGCACCATTGCGCCGCCGCCTCCTCGCACCTCACCACGCGCCCGTGCCTGCGTGCCCCTGCCCAGCCGCGCCGCCGCAGCAGAGCCCGCAGCCGCGCCCCGCGCCCCGGCCTCGCGCGCCACCGAGCCCCGCGCCTCCGCGCTCAGCTGCCATCGCCTAGCCGCGCCGCCGTGCCCAAGCCAGCAGCCGAGCCACCACGTCTGTTCAGCACTTCGCCGCTCCTCCGTTGCCAGGCTGCCAGTCTTCACGACAAAGTGCTCTTGCCCAACCATCCCATTGATTGGTAAGGCAAGTCTTGTGCTTCACTCTTGATCTCAAATTGTGACCTAGATCGATTTGAAGTCACTGATTCCCCATTGCATTCAGGGCATTTGACCTAACCCTAGCCCGGTTCCGAGTATCCCCCACGTGATATCTTATCTCTTCTCGGATCGCCGTTTGTCAGGTAGAAAGCCACTCGATTCAATTTCGCATCTACATTGCTTTCTCTATTAGGATTTCGCATCTATTAGATATATGGTATTTATTTGTATATCCATCTATTCTATCGTGCAGCGAGTTGGTTCCATTGTGTTTCGTCTGGCAGCTGACAGTTAACTCGGAGCCAAGCTCGCGAGTAAGGATCGAGGCCAAGCCTCGAAAGCGGCAGGTTGATAGTTGATCTTCATCAGTGTCAGTTCACCATCTTGTCAGTTCAGATGGCTCGCACCAAGAATGTTGGTGGTGGCCCAGGTGATGATGATCGGAGGCCCCCGCCTCGCCAGCCAGCCGGATCGAAGGGCAAGTCAACCAAGCAGGTGACATCAAAGAAGCGGAAGTACCCCGACACAGAGACAGCGAGAGCAGCAGCTGTTGCAGAGGCTGCAGAGCGTGCCGAGAGAGGAGGTGCCCGCAGCGGAGTTGTCATTGCGGATCAGCCGGTTTCACCAGCAGTCAGAGCTGCGATTGAGGAGGTTGAGCGTCGTCACGGTAGTCCAGCTGGGACTGCCACGCTTGTAGGACGACGGGTCGCCATTGAGGAGGGTCCGTCAGCACAGCAGCAGCCTCCACCAGCAGAGCCTCAGCCAGCCCAGGAGACTCAGGAGAGTCAGGAGACTGAGCCGGCACCTCAGCTACGCCGCTCGAGTCGTACCAGTGCTGCAGTTCCACCGAGGCCAATTACACAGCGTAGGGGTTCACGCCCTCCGCCCAGACCACAGGGTCCGCCTCCAGTGGTTCACCTCGACTTGAGGGCCGCTACAGCCAGGCAGGTTCAGCAGCTGCGGTTTGTTGAGTTTGAGGTTTGGTTTCCTCCCAGGAGGGATGAGAGAGCAGCTGAGGGGTTCTACACGCCACTGCATGAGGATTTCTACAATGCATATCTTAACAGTGGGGCAGTGTTCAGATCACAGAGGGTCTGTCAGATAGAGTCCATTGTGGCAGCAGCCGGAGAGGGCATTCGGCAATACTTGTTATATTTGCCAGGACTGACAGATTTGATTGGACGGACGGGCATATATGTACCTTCTTGGGTCCGTCAGTTTTATGCCTCGCTCTACATTGATCCTCATCACAGATTCATTCATTTTGCTTTCAAAGGCAAAGACTACAGAGTGACTAGTGACAGAGTCAGGGAGATACTGAGACTATAGGAGCAGCCTGTAAAGATGCATGAGGTTTGCTATGGACATCAGGGGCCTCCTAGGCGTCCTCATGGAGGGCAGGTGCCCCCTACAGATCTAGTGCGGCATTGTTTCAAGGAGCCGTTTGGTGAGGGGTCGAGCAGGAACCCCACTGACTTGACTCCTATAGCGAGGATACTAGAGGCCATCATCAGGAGGACACTGCTTCCCAGGTTGGGATACAGGGAGGGCCTGACTCGCTTACAGGTCTGGCTTCTCAATGCCATCATGCAGATGACAGTGTTTGACATCTGGGACCTCCTTCTTTCAGAGATGGAGGATACTATAGCTGAGGGATTCAAGGGTCGCAGGCAGCTTCCCTATGCTCACTGGATCACGTTCCTCATCCGCAGGGTTGTGCTTGATAAGCCCCCTGGCATGATGGATGAGTATACAGGTGCCACTACAGAGTTCCTGGCTTACAACCTGTCACAGAGGGTCAGACACGCCACTCCTCAGGCACCCAGTCAGCCTAGTCGTCGCCCCGACGTGCCAGAGTCTGCAGCACAGCAGGACGAGATCATCAGAGGGATTGCAGCCACTGAGGAGGAGGAGCTAGAGGCACAGCAGGGAGTGAGTGAGTACAGTGACAGCTTTGACGACGACTACCAGCCTATACCTCAGATGCCTCCACGCAGACACGATGCAGAGGCCGGTAGCTCCAGTTCTGCTCCACCTGCTCCACAGACAGACCCCGCTCTCATTGCTATTCTTGAGCGGATGCAGCAGGACCAGACACGACAGGCACAGGAGACAGCTACAAACTTCGCACAGTTTCAGGCTCGTCAGGACGAGTTTCAGCGGCAGCAGCAGCTCCTTCAGCACCAGCAGCTACTTATGCAGCAGCAGCTCATGGGATTCATGCAGCATGTAGTGACAGCCATTGGGATCCCATTGCCACAGACTTCGCCCCAGCTTGCACAGCCACCTACCACTTCGATGACTCCAGCAGTACAGCCCACCGGGCTTCAGAGTCAGGGACAGCCTCTAGCTCAGTTCACGTCACCTCCAGTACAGGTGTCCCAGTGGTTAGCTTCACCTGGTGTAGCCCCGCAGTTCACTCCTTATCACACGGGTTTCTCACCAGAGCAGACTTCTTCGCTATTCGTGCCTAAGTCGTCAGTCTCTAGGAGTCTTGGAGCATCATTCAGCGAGTTGACCGGCATGCCTACTCCGCCTCACATGCATTCTGCCGGTCCGTCTACAGCAGCTCCAGCTATTATGACCACTCAGAGGCTCCCCTCGTCTGTCGCCTCGTCAGATCCGACGACAGACATACTTGCAGCGTCACAGGCAGCACCAGCCCCAGCTGAAAGCTCTAGTTTGGTTTTGGTTAATTGATGAAACCCTAAGTGCTAACCTAGTTTATCAAAGTGATTATGAGATAGGTAGCACTACTCCAAGTAATGAAGCAATGACGAAGATCATGACAATGGTGATAGCATGGTGATGATCAAATGCTTGAACTTAGAAAAGAAGAAAAAGAAAAACAAAAGGCTCAAGGCAAAGGTATAAAATGTAGGAGCCATTTTGTTTTAGTGATCAAGACACTTAGTGAGTGTGATCACATTTAGGATAGATAGCCGTACTATTAAGAGGAGTGAAACTCGTATCGGAATGCGGTTATCAAAGTGCCACTAGATGCTCTAACTCATTGCATATGCATTTAGGATCTAGTGGAGTGCTAACACCCTTGAAAATATTTGTAAAAAAAAAAGGCTAACACATGTGCGCAAGGTGTTTGCAGGGTTGAGATGGGTTTGGGTCCCTCTCGGGATTCGGCACTTTTGGAAAAATGAAATGTCTATTTTCTATTGCGCCAGATGCAGAATTCTTGGTGGTTGGCACATTTGAGCAAGGGTGAAGAAGTTAGAGTTGAAATGGAGTTGGTCGAAATGATGCTGGCGTCGGTCTACTGACCGGACGCTGGGTCACTCAGCGACCGGACGCTGAAAGGCTGCGTCCGGTCGAGCTATCAGACGGCACAGTCGCTGGGGTTGAGCACCGGACGCTGGTCTGCGTCCGGTCAATGTGGACCGGACGCGTCCGGTCGAAAAAACATGCCTCGGGGAGCTTACTGGAAACGACCGGACGCTGGGGCTTCAGCGTCCGGTCAGTTTTATCGGACGTGTCCGGTCATGCTCGGGAGCTTACTGTAAACGACCGGACGCAGGGGCTTCAGCGTCCGGTCAGTTCGAAGGAGCAGCGTCCGGTCGAGGCTGATGACCGTTGAGTCTGGACACGTGGCTGACATTGAGCGACCGGACGCTGAGAGCCAGCGTCCGGTCAGTCTGACCGGAGCGTCCGGTCAGAACGCGTTTTGCCCAGTGAAGGGGTATAACGGCTCTATTTGATGGGGGCTCTATTTATAGCCCCATGGCTGGCTCAAGGGACAACTCTTGCACATTTTTCATTGACATAGCAACCTTGTGAGCTTAGCCAAAGTTCTCCCACTCATCTCCATCATTGATCCATCATCATTGTGAGATTGGGAGAGAATCCAAGTGCATTGCTTGAGTGATTGCATCTAGTGGCACTTGGTATTCGTGTTGCGCTGCGGATTTTGCTTGTTTCTCTTGGTGGTTGCCACCACCTAGACAGTTGGAGCAGCGGTGAAGGATCGGCACGAGTTGGTGATTGTTCGTGGCCGCCTTCGGTGATTGTGAGGGGAGTTGTACCTTCCCCGGCGGAGCGCCGAAAGGTAACTCTAGTAAATTGCTCATGTCATTGAGTTACCTCACTTGTGGGTCGGTTCTTGCGGTGTCCAATCGTGTGGACGAGGTTTGTGAAACACCTCTTAGCCGCCGAACCACCAAGTGTTGGTCGACACAACGGGGACGTAGCGTGTTGGCAAGCACGTGAACCTCGGGAGAAAATCGATTGTCTCTCTTCTTTGTCATTCTCCCGGTGATTGGTTATATATTCATCTTGTGATTGGTTCATCCCCTACACGTCGGTATAATCACCTTACTCACTTATTTACATTCTTGCAAACTAGTTGACACAAGCTCTTTAGTGTAATTAGAATTGAGAGCTTGCTTTATTATTTATATTCATCTAGTTGAGCTCTTTAGAGTAGCAAGGTTGAGAGCTCTTAGTGAGTAATTACATAGCAAGTTTGTGTGCCTAAGTAATCATTGCAACTAGAATTGTTGGATAGGTGGCTTGCAACCCTTGTAGAGCTAGAGCAAGTTTGCATTACGCTTTTTGTCATACTAATCAAATTGCTCTAGTTGATTTGTAGATTTTTAAATAGGCTATTCACCCCCCCTCTAGCCATATTAGGACCTTTCACCAGCTCAGACCCAGACCGCTTCAGCGACACTTCCTGCCTCAGAGGGTCAGTCAGTTCAGAGCTCAGGGTTAGATGATGATGGCGCCCAGTTCCATCTTGCTCCACGTACTTCAGCGCCTGACTCGTCCGCTGCAGCCCCGCCGACCGACCCTTAGGTTTTGGTGTTTGACGCCAAAGGGGGAGAGGGTTTTGAGTATGTAGACTCAGGGGGAGCGAGCTTTAGGGGGAGCTAGTTATCCAGTATTAGCTTATTATATACATTTGGAGTTTTATTTGTGTGATACACTATTACTTATGCATTCGTGTGTTTACTTTCATGCATACTACTATATATACGTGATAGTGCTATCTACGTGATTGTGATATTTGACATGTGTGATTTCTATTTTGCATTATCTATATGTCATATCACTTGTGTAATGCTCATTTGTTTTTGCTTCCGCGTTTATACTTCGAAGCAAATGAGCTTTGTTAATTGTACTCATGCTTAATTCATATCCTTTGAGTACATTGTGTTGGCTTGGGTCACATAAGCTTGACTAACTCTTTTGTTCTTATTGACAAAAGCTTATATGAACCAAGCCCGTCAAAAACCTCACTCCATAACATACTCGAGGTGGTATTGTCATCAATCACCAAAAAGGGGGAGATTGAAAGCATCTAGGCCCCTAGTTGGATTTCGGTGATTAATGTCAATACAAGATTACTATGACTAACGTGTGTTTTGCAGAGGCAATTAAGTTAGGTCATGGTAATGGAGATCGATTGGGCAATCGAGGTTGTCATGCCCCTACGATGGAAATCGTTTCGGTTTTCAAAGGATGGACGACAAGGTTAAGGATGACTAGTTCTAAATGTCGATTGGAGTTGGAAAGACACTTAGAGTAGTTTAGGACTTTGTTTTTCCTTTGGCCGTACTATGAAGGGGGGTATGAACGGGTAGCTTGACCTAGTTGAGTCTAGTGAGTTAGGTGTGGTGCACACTTGTTAAAACTAGCTCTAGGTAGCTCCTATGAATGCCTAAGATCCTTTGGAGCAATCTTCATTCACATATGTTCGAAAGTTGGAAGTGAATGGAGGGTCAAACACTGACCGGACGCTGGCCGCAGGGTCCGGTCAGTTCGTTTGACTGAGGTGATTAAGTCTGGTATGACCGGACGCTGGAAGGTCATGTGACCGGACGCTGAGGGCCAGCGTCCGGTCGACTCCAGTAAGGGTCCAGACTTGGAAAAGAGTGACCGGACGCGTCCGGTCAGTGCTGACCGGACCCTGAGGGTTCAGCGTCCGGTCGAGTCCAGTAAGGTTCCAGTAAGGTTTTTATGCGACCGGACGCGTCCGGTCAGTGATGACCGGACCCTGGCAGCGTCCGGTCGACTCGTTACTACTAGTTCGCGGGTTGAACTGACCGGAGCGTCCGGTCATCACGACCGGAGCGTCCGGTCATCCCGCAGAAGCTCATAACGGTTCGTTTTTCAGGCTGGCTTATAAATAGAAGCTCCACTCGTGAGTGGAGCATCCTTTGCTCATTCCAACAGCTGAGAAACATGTTTGTGAGTGCCAAGAAGAGCAAGATCCTAGTGAGGTGTTTGTGATTTGAGAATCCAAGAGAGTAGCCTCATTAGCAAATCAAGAGTAGCAAAGTGTGCATCCATCTTCTCATTAGGCTTCGCGTGGTCAAGTGAGAGTTCGTGCTTGTTACTCTTGGTGATCGCCATCACCTAGACGGCTTGGTGGTGATTGGGAGTTTGGTGTTCACCCGGCGGAGCTTGTGGGTGACCCAACTCAAGTTGTGAGCGGCTTTGGGTGATTCGCCGCGACGGAGTGTCGAAGAATCAACCCGTAGAGAGCACTTGATCCTTGCGCGGATCAAGGGGGAGCTACACCCTTGCGCGGGTGCTCCAACGAGGACTAGTGGGGAGTGGCGACTCTCCGATACCTCGGCAAAACATCGCCGCGTTCCTTTCTCTCTCTATTTACTTTGAGCACTTACTTTGAGTATTTACTTTGAGCAATTCAATACCTGTTTTTACATCCATAGAATTGCTTGCTAGAGTAAGTTTGGAACTTAGGTTGCGAGGTTGTTGTGCTTTAGTTTGATTTAAACACTTTTCTAGGCACAAGGGGTTAATTGGGCTATCCGTAGGATTTGATTATTGAAAGAAAATTTAGAATTAGCCCAATTCACCCCCCCCTCTTGGGCATCTTGATCCTTTCACCTAGACACATGTTTCGATGAGGACGTCGTCGCGACGTGTTCACCTGCTGGCGGGAGCTCAACGCGGGGGCACGGGCTCCGGCGAATGGATTCAGCAGCGTCACGGATGTCGCCTCGTCCATGAGCGCCAGCCACCCACACGAGGAGCCACACGCCATCTTGCTGCGCACGTCGGGCAGCGTCTTGGACAAGACCTTCTTCTCTGAGACGCAGTAGAAGCCGACGCGGACCGAGTCGGGATCGAACGGGAGCAGCAGGAGCGGCCTGAAGGTCGCGAACGGGACGGCGGCGCGCCATGGGGAGCAAGTGGATCGGAAGGACGCCGCGTCGTGGCCTGACGCGAGGCGCTGCCCGATGGACTCGAGAAAATCCTCTGGCAGGTCGGATCTCCAGTCAGGGAAAGGTATGGACCTTCTTTTGGGATTGGGAGACTGAGCCATGAAAAATAGATGACATCAACTATGGTTCACGCAAGAAACAACAAGCGAGGGCAATGGAACATATGAGCGTGAAACCAAACGAAAGGAGAAAAAAAGATGTCCCTTTTGCAAATGCAAAGAGAGGAAATAATTAAATGTAGACAGATTTGACAAGGTTCTCAGAAATACAAAGATGTTCCTTTTGTCTTAATTCTCTTTCCTTCTGTGTTAATCCTCTTTCCTTTTGCTCGTTGCCATGTATATTGATGCATGTAAACATGCAATGTGTATATGGATAGCACAATAATTTTATACTTTCTATTTTACCGTGATTCCTCTATTATATGACAGGCAATATTCAATCAAGTAGAATGACACGATCAATCAGTAATTAAGATGTCGTGGAATCGCAGGCGTGAGCAGACGGACGAACCAAAATAAATGTCGCACAAAAAAATATCCACACTTTGTTTTTTTTAGTTGTAGGAGATTTGGTAGAGATTTATTTTGAAACCATACTTTGTATCAGGTTTGAGCACGTCAAGATCCATCAAATCTTTATGGGATGGCTACGGGCGATGTTGAGCCAGGAAAATTTCCTCACTCCAATATGGTACAGATGAACGGCACCTACTCTATCGATCTGCATCACCCGACACCCCGTGAGGTCGTGACTCGTGAGGAAGATCTCGCTTGCAACTTCCAAGAGGCTTCGAGTCGTCCCAGAAGTATATTAGTTTGTTTCGGTCCAATAAGAACAGATCCGGCTTCAATCAAATTTTCTTTTGGGCTGGGCTTCCTCTCGAAGCTGATTTCTTCCTGGGCCAGATTGACTTAATATTTCCCTGGATCGGTGGTGGCCTGGTGGGCGATGAAGGAAACACTAACAAACATATGTTTTCCACTAAAAAACCATATGCTTATAGGGGAAAATCATTTTAACCCTCAATCTTTGTGGTCGTCTGATTTTCTCTCAATTTTTAAAACCATTTATGTTTTCATTCTAAGCAGTTTTGTTAACGTAGCGCTAGTGCGCCACAACAGCTATCCTACATGGTGTCGCATTAGCTAAGAGCCTAAGAGAAAGGTAAATTGGATTTATGTTAATAATTCAAGGGTAGATCGAACTATAATTTTTTGTAAAAAAACCAAGATTTTTTTTGAAAAATATGCAATTAAAAAACCTATAATCTAATTTAATCTTACAAATTCATATAAATTTTGATTTAGCTAAAAATATGAAAATAGTTTCATATCTTTAAAATCATTCTCTATCTTATAGTGCCTAAATAGAATTGATTGAATCTTATATAGACTCCTTTACGTGCTTATTTGCTAGTAGATGATCTCATGATCTATTATAATTAGTCTATGTTGACAACCAAATGACTTTGATGACAATACAAATGTCATGTAATCACATCATACTTGACACTATTTATTAGTATTAAACATAAGTGTTGCTTGATCATGTTTGTGTCACTTGATCCTATCTGTACAAACATCATGTCTCATATGCAGCGGCGGACCCAGAAAATATTTTAGGGGGCTGAACAACAATGTTGTTCGATCTTAAGTCTTAGCCCCCCCTATAGAACTTTGCCTAAAAATTCATGGGGGCTCCACAAGGGTTCCACTGCTGCGATATGGGTAGGGGGGCTTGAGCCCCCCCCCCCCCCCCCCTCCCCGCCCCACCGCTGTGTCCGCCCCTGCTCATATGCTACAATCTTGATTTTTCTGTCATACTAAGCTCCATAATTCATTGTATTAAAATTTAATTAAACATAAGGTGTAATGCAACAATGTAGGCTAACACAGGAGCTTTGAAAATTTAAGTAGGGTACCATCGCCCACTATGGTCCTAACGCTTAACAATTCAACATCAACTAATTATAATAGATATGATAACTTATTCTAGCAAATAAATACTAAAATGAATCCATCAAGATTCAAAATAATTTCAAGCTAGGCACCTAACATAGATCATGATTTTTTTTAAATATAAAACTAGTTTCATAGTTTTTAAGATTTTAGAATTTTTATTTGCATCGTTTCTCCAATAACAAATATTTGGACATTTTTCATAAAAATGTTTTTTTAATAAATTATTAGATTTTAAAAATATTTATAGTCCGGTTTACCTCTGTGAACTTTTAACTTAGTCCGATTTATCTTCCTAGTAACTTACGTGGTGTTACGTAGGATGATTGAAGTGGAGCCACATTAGCGAAATCCGCCATCAAAACCGCCTAGGATGAAAAACAAATGGTTTAAAAAGTTTGGAGTTTAAAAAGATTTTATAGATAGCGGAGAAATCAGATGTGTGCGAAAGTTAAGGTGGTTAAAAGAATTTTTTTCTCTATTTATATGTGTTGTTTTTAACCATCTTCCTCCTCGATGCAACGGGTCTTCCACCAACCCTACCGGCACGCAGTCCTCCGATGTCTTTATGAACTTTTTCGTTAGCTCCTCGGACAACTCTTTAGAGATATCAATGAGCTCTGCTTCCTAGTAGGGAATTTTCCTATTACATAACGACGACGATTCGATTTAATCTCCACGAGAATTATGAAACAAGAAAAAAAATTCTCATAAGATTTTGCAGAGACTAAGATAGTGAAGCATTTTCGTCCTTACTTCGAACCAAACCTTTTGCATGTAGCCTAACACAGCTCTCTCCGTCATATTATAGCTATCGTTTTCATTTTTTGAAAAGTCAAATGTACTCAATTTATGTATATACAAAAATATTAATATTTATGATATATAATTAGTATTATTACGTAGATCGTTGAATATATTTATAATAATAAACTTATTTAAAAATATAAATGTTGCTAAGATTTTTATAAATCTAGTTAAAATTAAAAAAATGATCCGAACGAATACCACAACGATACCTAAGGAGTACAGGAAACAGTTCCCTATCTTTTTTTTTCCCAAAGTAGCACAACTGTCACTGGTGACAGGAGCCGTTGCTACAGCAGCCTACAGTCTCGCGAGTTCATCGTCTCGGGACTCAGGGGCTCAGGCAGGCCACGCCCTGTTCGCTTAAACTTATCGGCCATGGTATAATATTTTTCTCTCAAAATAAATCAGCGAATAATACTTTTCAGCAAGGCGAACAGGGCACGCCCGGTGCACAGGTTGCCAAGGGTGTGGACAGTGGAGTGGACATTAGTGCCTCTACTGTTGCAGGAGTTGGACGTATGAACACCGGAGGACCGGGTCACCGAGGCTTCAGAAGAGACCATAGGCAGCCGTCACCCCCAACTTTGCTCACCGTACTTCATAAATCGATAATGATTGGATACAGGTAACCGTCCTGTCCGGACGCGCCTCCCGTGGGTTGCGGAGCTGCGCGGCCCACTCTCCCTCATGGCCCATCTAAAACTACTCTCCATCGTTGAGAACAGACGCATTTCTTTTCCTCCCAGCCGACACAGCTCCTCTCCATCGCGCGCGCCCGCCCCTCTTCATCATGTGCGTCGCTCGCTCCTCTCCATCGTGTGCGTCGCTCGTTCCCTCTATGACCACCAGCAGCCCGCTCCTCTCCATCGCGTGCGTAGCCGGCTCCCTTCCTGGTTAGCGGCGGCGCCCTCCCCCACCGCGACATCCTCCTTCCCTGTGGCATCCTCCTCCCCATCGTAGCATCCTCCTCCACCACCTCGGCGATGCCTTCTCCCACACTGCCGGCTCATTCACGCACCCGACGTCCTCCTCTCCCCACCCCGACGGCTCCTCCCCCCACCTTGGCGTCCCCCCCCCCTCCCCGGCGGCGCCACTCCCCCGACACCGACATCCTCCCCCACAAGGAGCTCCCAACACCCTCAGATCCGGCGGCCATGGCGCTGCCCATGCGAGGCTCTCTCTCCCCCATGTGTTGTAATTGTATGTTTAAATTGTTTCAGACGTTTTAGAGGTATGTTGCAGTTGAATCATATGCATGTTGCAAAAGTAGATCGGGGGATATTGCACATGTTGCATATGTTGTAAGTGTTTCAAAGGCATGTTGCAAGCATTTGTTCAAAATGTTTCACCTGTTTCTTGACGTGGAATCGTTCTAATATGGATGTTTCATATGCTTCACACAAATGTTGCAATAATATGTTCCAAGTGTTTCAGTTGCTTCAGTCTTATGTTGCAGGAGTTGTTCCATGTTGTTTCAATTGTTTTATTCGAGCGTTGTTTCATATGCTTCATACAAATATTGTAATAATATGCTCCAAATATTTTAGCTGCTTTAGTCTTATGTTGTAGCAGTTGTTTCATGTTTGTTGCAAGCGTTTTATTCGAGTGTTTTATGTTGTTCGGCCGGGTTCGGGGGCGCGTGGCTCAGCGGGGGCCTAGCGGACGAAGGCGCTGGGGGCTGGCGGACAGGGCTGCGGTGCGAGCTGGGGCTGTGCGCCTTGCCGAAGGGCTAGCGGACTAGGCTAGAGGCGCGCTAGGGGTGTGCGCGTGGGGTGGGGGCAAAAGCGAACGCGGGGGTGAGCACTTGAGCGGGCATCCAGACGCGCGTGGTGCGCCGAACGTCCGGGCGTTAGATTAGTCGTTCATAAATTGGCCATTTGGCTTACAGGGAAAATTAAAGAAAATTTATCTTTGACAAAAACAAATATAATAAATTTTGGAACAAAGCGAGTGCATGGCATTATTTTTCATACGTGTTACGTAATGATGACACATCAAATACTAAGGCCCTATTTGGATACAAAGTATTTTTTAGAGTTTAAAAAAATACCATGGTTTTGTGAAATACTTTGTTTTTATAGTGCCAGGATGCAACAAATTTTATGGTTTTTGAGCACTATGGTATTGCTGAAACTATAGTCTTTGTGAAGTTTTAAAAACTCCACTTTAGACTTTTTTAAAAAAAAATCACGGTTTTACATATCAATAGTTTTAAAACTATAATTTCTTAATACTACAGCATCCAAACAAGGCCGTCTCCTTCCACAACAGCTAATGCGTCGTAATTTTGTTTCGGCAACTAAAGTCTTTATGCATAAATGACGCACCTACCAACAATATAAGAAATAGACATTTATGGACCACCGACCTGCAACTAGAACAGACCATGATAGTGGAAAAATATATATATTCATATATTCATGGTAGAAGAAGAAACAAGGAGCTTCTTACAAACTCCAAACAAACCGGGCTTTACCTTAGATGGCCTGTATTGAAAGAGAGAGCAGACCAGAGCAGGCGGAAGGGGACCGAAAACGAGAGCGAGATGGCTGCACGCCTGCACTGTACCGACATGATGCACGCGACAAACCAGAGTCTAGCATGATTTTTTCCTTACCCTCGCGGGAAGCCATCCGAGCCTGTTCCTGCAAGCCCGACTTTGGCGCCAGGAGTCCAGGACCCAGGAACAAGAAGGACGGACTTTTCATGCCATGTCATAAAATGATTTCTTTTACTCATATATAAACATAGTTTAGCGACCAATGCCTTTAGTGTCATTGGCCTTATCATCTTCTATCCTTTATGTCCTACGGGGAACTTATCTTAAATAGGGAAAGCTACCTTCAGTATCATCTTAGCTCCCACCCACATGGGACATCTGCTTTTGTTATGCGCTTTTTAAGTTTTAATAACTACTAGATATTGTTGTGAACTGACCTTTTTTTAGTTTCAAGTAGAGGAGTATATGTCTTATATCCGTGAATGTCCCCGGGAGGGGAAGGCTTTGACGCTTTGTCATCCATTGAACCAAGCAAACGCATTGTCATGTCATCCATACATGAGTAAGTCGCCAAGTCTTTCCACGAGAGCATAAGTGTATAACAAACCTCGAAAGTCGAATCGAAAAAAACAGGCTGCGCGTAACAAAGCCTATGTGCCCATAGCACGTGCTGAGCAAGGAAGATATAGGTTTCGTTTGGCATAGCTCAGCTTCACCAATGAAGCTGTTTTTTTTTTAGGTTTTAGCTTTATAAATATCTTTTTTGGTGAAGCTAAAGCTATTTTATAAATTTATTTGGCAAAACAGCTTCAACTGATAGACCAAAACAATGAAATGACTCACCGCCCTTTTTTATTTATTTTATTTTATTTCCTCATCTCCAGTCCTCATGGGTGTCCGCGACTCTTTCTTCCCCCGATGCCGGTCATGGAGTCGCACGCGAGCCGCACGAAGGCCGCAAGCCCGACAGTGAGCCTAAGGCCGCGAGCCCGACGACCGTGTCCAGACGGTCCTCGCGCCGCGCGCTCCTCTCCGATGGCTGCACTCAGCGCCTGGCATGGCGGCGTCACCCTCGCTCACGTACGGCACGGCGGCGGCTCCCGCTCTCGCGTACGGCACGGCGGCGGAGCCCACGCTCGTGTACGACACGCGACGGCACCCAAGCCCCACACGCCGGCTCCTTCGCCCGGCCGCATCCCGACAGCGCCCACAGTTCCTAGCTCCGCACCTCCGTCACCCGACCGGCTCCCCCGGTGGCGGCGTCCCCGGCCTCACGCGGGAGCCCCAGCGGCTACGCCAGGAGCCCCAGAGGCCCCGATGGTCGTGCCCCGAGCCCGGCGGCCGTAGTCTATAACACCCTCGGTGTTACCGCTTAAACAACTTGCTAAACTATGTCATGAGCATCATGTTTTTGTGATAATGCACGTGATAAAGTGTGTAGATCAATTTCTATAACTCAAAATGATCAATAAAATACTAAACGAAAGTTGGTTCAATAGTCATGCATATTAAGTAGGGTTTGAAACTAATTTTTATTGAACAAAAATACTATAGAACATGTATGTGATACTTAAATAAAGTTCGAAGTACAAACTTTGTAGATGACAGTGAAATACTTGCGGTCGAAAAATGATATTGCTAGCTAATATTTCCAATAGCTTAGAAACGGAACTTGAAAACAAATCCAGCTAAAAAACTTAACAATTTCTTGTGAGAGATCGGGTTAAAGGGTGGTGTAGTGTTACAGCTCTATTTGGTAGTCTCATGTGCCATCTTGAGCATGGTGAAGATGGTTTAGGTCCAGAAGCAACCGTTAAGTTTTTATGGCCGCTTTAAATTTTGTGCACGACACAGGTTTAGGCTGGTTGGCCGCATGGCCGCGATCACCATGCTCGGGCGCTCGGCGTCACCGCGTTGGTCGCGCATGCGCGCGCTGCTGCGCGCGGCCAGCTGTGGCCGCCTCTGGCCTGACTATGGCTCGGCTGCCGCTGGCCCCGCCGCATGGAGCCACTGCTGTAGCCACCTGCCCTGCCCCACGTCGCGACGGAGCCGCTGCCGACTCCATCACCTCGTCATCGTGTCCGCACTGCTGCCCTACCTCGCGTTGCCGCTACCAATGCCACTGCGATACTGTGCTGCGTTGCCGCTCGCCTTGTCCTATCGCGCATGTGGGTTGTCCCGTGCCATCGCCTCGCCTTAATGGCGCTGCGGCCACCCATGCCACGCCCCCACCTGCATCCGCGCGCACACGTGGTTTGGCCGCATTGTTGTGTAGCGGATGCGCAGACGCCACCTTAGGTCCGGTCGGCCACATCCCGCCAAGGCGAGGACGAGCCGAGCCCACCTGTCGCGTCGTCTCTCTCTCTCTTTCTTTCTCTCCGTCTGCTTTTTGCCGCCGTCGCGTCGTGGTCATGGTGAGTCAGAGAGTGTCGACGAAATATGGTCGACAGTCCACCGAGGGGGGTGCCCGTGGTGGTGGATTGTCGGTAGACGGTGCAAGTAATCAGGCAAACCAGATGGTGACACAAGGCGCAGAGACAGCGATTTAGACAGGTTCGGGCCATCTGATCGACGTAATACCCTACGTCCTGTGTCTTTGGTGTATTGTATTGAGATGTATATAGATTAACCTGTCCTCTAGGGGACCCTTGTCTCTCCTTATATACTCCGAAGAGACAAGGTTACAAGTAAAGTATCTAATTTGGTACTATTACAATATCTAGTGCAACTTGTAATCTTGCTATGCACACCTTGATCTTACGGGCCGGGCCACCTCGGATGGTGCGGCCCATGTACCATCTTGTGGTACCCGGGGGTATATCCCCCACAGTTAGTCCCCGAGCGCCATGTATTCTGATGCGACACGCCATTTTAACCTTCTCCAAACAGTGAGGCTTGAGTTCTTGACATCTCCGACCACCGTTGTCGCCGGAGAAGTAGGTTGTTCGAAGGATGTATGGTGCTCTTAAGAAGAAAGAAAAAGATTTCCGTCCCGGGAAGTGTGCCCACTTGTATTTCTGAAAAGAAATGTAAGTGCGTCTTGAAGCGTAGCATCTTTGATCATCAGAGGCGTAGTGGTCGAAAAACAAGCACATTCACCGCAAGGTGAAGTGTGCCCACTTAGTCTCCGAGCCTGGTAGTAGGTGACGTAGGCACGTGGTGCCAGGGTCTAAAAAGAATTCCCAGTTAAGTTGAGAATCCAATTGTCGTACAGGCAATACGAGATGCACCGGCAGGTGCATCGTACCGATGTAGTCCCCGAGCTTGCTAGAAGGCGAGGTATGAGCCTTGTAGCAAGGTCCAAAAAAAAATCCCAACTGTATGCGAGTTGCCAGTCACATGTAGTCGAGACACAAAGTCCCTGAGCCGTGGTCGGAGAGTGATCGAGGCAGTCCCCGAGCACAAGTCGAGGAGCGAGCGACGAAGTCCCCGAGCCGTGGTCGGAGAGCGGTCGAGGCAGTCCCCGAGCACAGGTTGAGGAGCGAGCGACGAAGTCCCCGAGCCATGGTCGGAGAGTGATCGAGGCAATCCTCGAGCACAGGTCGAGGAGCAAGCGATGAAGTCCCCGAGCCGTGGTCGGAGAGTGATTGAGGCAGTCCCCAAGCATAGGTCGAGGAGCGAGCGACGAAGTCCCCGAGCCGTGGTCGAAGAGTGATCGAGGCAGTCCCCGAGCATAGGTCGAGAGGCGAGCGACGAAGTCCCCGAGCATAGCTCGAAATTCCTATAGATAAATATGTAGAATGGTAGTACATGATGTACAAAATAATAAATTATGGAGAAAAAATCAGCGGTGAAGAAATAACGCTCAGCAGTCATTTGCAAATGAGCATGATGTGATAAAGCAGTTGGTGCTTTGTAAACATCAGTGTTAATGTGAAGTTTGTGTTTATACTTAATATAAACCGTCCGACCAGTTAGTATGTAGCTGAGTCTCCAGCCCTAGCTAGCCCGTGAACCATAACGCGGGGCGCGGAGCCCGTGCACGTGTAGGAAGAACAAAGCGTCGCTAAGGAGCCGCTGCCGACCACCCATAACACAGAGGGTAGACGCTCGTGCACGTGTAGGGAGGAGCCGGAGACAGGGCCGTCTCTGTAGGCATCGAGCGTCAACATGACTGGTCGAGGATTTGCATTAAGTATAGATGTATGTTATATTTAAGATTGTATACATGGACAAACGTTATTTGAAGAATAATTATGACAAGGACGTTGTGGAGAAACATCGTAATGAAAATTATATTGAATATAAATATTAGAAGTGTACTTATCTTTGGATAGAAATCTGGTCGATGGCGATGAAGTTGTCCAGTCCTCGAGTTTTTCGGCCTGTCGTCATGACTGTGGTCACGATTGTCGTAGCGCCGTTCTTCGTGGCGATCATCATTGCGACGTGGTCTGGTGGTCGATGTGGTCAGAGCTCAGCGGAGCCGCTCGGGACGTGGTCGACATGGTCGCGGTCGACATGGTCGGAGCTCGGTGGAGCTGCTCGAGACGTGGTCAACGTGGTCCGTGGTCGACGTGAGCTCGGATGGCTTGCTCAATCGGTGATGGTGTTGGAGCAGTAGGAGTAGCCTTTGCCGCTGCTGGAGTACTCGTCGTCGTAGTTGGCTTGTGTGTTGATCAAGCTTGGCTCTTGGAAATTGACGTAGAGCTACATGGCACGCGTATATGCATGCATACTTGGCCTTGCTTGCTTGCGTCGGCTTCATGGTGATGTTGTCGTACGTCCTTGCCTGCTTTGCCTCGTGTTGATCTGATGCCGTAGTCCACGGATGCGAGAGGTTGCCGAGCATCGCTACGAGTGAGCAAGAGGCGCGGCCGACTATGCAACGTATATGCATGAACATGAATACCTGTAGCCCCTGATTGCTTGCATGGCCATGACGTTTGCATGCATATATCCATATACAATGCATGCATATATCCATATATGCCTTGTCCCTGCTTGCTTCCTGTTTGCTTGCATGGCCATGACATTCACATGCATATACCCGTATACGATGCACGTATATATCCCGAGCACGGAGTGGTCTGGCGATATATCCTGAGCACGGAGTGGTCTGGCGAGAAGTCCCAGAGCACGGAGTGGTTTGGCGAGTCCCCGAGCGTGGAGTGGTCTAGCGAGAAGTCCCAGAGCACGGAGTGGTCTGGCGAGTCCCCGAGCACGGAGTGGTCTGGTGAGAAGTCTTAGAGCACGGAGTGGTCTAGTGAGTCCCCGAGCGCGGAGTGGTCTGGCGAGAAGTCCCAGAGCACGGAGTGGTCTGGCGAGTCCCCGAGCACGAGCGTGGTCTGGCAAGAAGTCCCAGAGCACGAGCGTGGTCTGGCCAGAGTCCCCGAGCACAAGCATGGTCTGGCCAGAGTCCTCGAGCACCGTAGTGGTCTTGGCGAACCCCGAAGCATGAGCTCGCTGACCGAACTATGTTCCTGAAAAATAAACACGGAGAGCGGTAGTACATGATGATGTACGAAATATATTGACCTCTCTGTAGGAGGTGAAGTAAACACTTGGTGTTCGGTTGGTGATGAATTATACTTGGTGTAATATTCGAAAAATAACATTAGCTGTTTTTAGCCCTTTTGTTATGTAGTGGCGTAGCGCGATGTATTAACCTGTCCTGAAGAATGCGCCAGCCCTGGGCTGACCAACATCTCGTAGCGCGAGGTACGGAACGCTGTCGCGCGTAGAGTGCCAGTGTTACCAGGGAGCGACTGCCGACTACCCGTAGCGCAGAGGGCGGACTCTCATGCACGTGTGGGGTGGAGCCGGAGACAGTGCCGGCTCTGGGATTCTCAAGCAGGAAGGAAAACGTATCGGCGAACCGTTGTAAAAACTTATACATGTTTTGGATTGTATGTATGGAGAAAATTCGACACGGAGCGCACCCTAAGGGTGGTCGGCGGAGGTGTACGATGATCGAAGAAATTTTCAATTAAAAATAATACTTAGCTTTATTGACGACCGGTGGGTGTAGTCGGCGTGTTACGATGTTCGAGAGATGGCTTGACGTGGCTCGCTTGTGGCTCGGCGCGGCTCGCTCAGCGGCTTGATGGCTCTCGACGTGGCTCGGTTCCGGCTCATTGTCTTGGCGTGGTCGGAAAAAGGCTCGAACGAGCAGGCAAGGGAGTTTATCCCGTACGGACGAGTCTCATACAAACACGTACTAGTAGTACCTTGCTAATCATCTTGCATGTAAGATGTACGTCATCCTTGCTTATTGGCTCGTTGAATCTTCTTCTGTTTGGATTGAAATCTTCATGCATGCATGCTTATATGCACCGGCCAATCAAATATCTTGGATCAAATATCTTTGATTAAATCTGACTTGCATGCATTTGCATGTACGCGTGCATGCAGCAGCCAACTGATGGATGTGGTCGTGCTTGCTTGACGTGTGGTTGTTGCTCTTGGCTTACATCGAACCGTACAGGAATAGGAGTTCGTCGCCGCCGCCTGCAGGAACACCGTGAGGCCGAAGATGGGTGCGCCGATCTAGCTGTCAACCGTGAAGTGGCCACGATATCTGAAGCCGTGTTGCTGATCGTCGACGCAGTAACCACCGGTCCACCATGGACATGTGCGTGTGGTGTCAAGTTCCGTCTCCTCGTGCAGCCGCGTGTGACATGAAAAAAAAAACGCTCGCCGCCGAGCGATGAAGATGAATCAGATCGCGGATGAGAGAGACGGGTTGGCACATGCAGAAACAATCAATCTGTATTAGATATTCGAAGAACAAATTGATCTAATCAACAACGTTGCTAAGAACGACTCACCCGATTTTTAGCAGATGTTAAGAGAAATTTCCCATCTGATTCGCCAAAGGATCAGCACGCACGACCCCTAAAGGGGACCCCTACCAGGCGCGCCACTGTCGATGAAATATGGTCGGCAGTCCACCGAGGGGGGTGGCCGTGGTGGTGGATTGTCGGTAGACGGTGCATGTAATCAGGAACCAGATGGTGACACAAGGCGCAGAGACAGCGATTTAGACAGGTTCGGGCCGTCTGATCGACGTAATACCCTACGTCCTGTGTCTTTGGTGTATTGTATTGAGATATATACAGATTAACCTGTCCTCTAGGGGACCCTTGTCTCTCCTTATATACTCCGAAGAGACAAGGTTACAAGTAAAGTATCCAATTTGGTACTATTACAATATCTAGTACAACTTGTAATCTTGCTATGCACGTCTTGATCTTACGGACCGGGCCACCTCGGATGGTGCGGCCCATGTACCATCTTGTGGTACCCGGGGGTATATCCCCCACAGAGAGCGAGCACCTCTCATCAATTTCTCGTGCCCGCGTCTCCACCTTTACGTCCTCTTGCCGACCGCCCCCACCCCTCCTTGATTACGACCAGACCGAGCTCCAATTTTTAGGGCTTTGCTCCCGCCGCCGTGCCATTAAGGCCCATCTCGTCTCATCGTGGCCAGCTCCAACCTCGCCATCTCGCGTCGAATTGATCACACCACTAGCCTCGCCTAGAAAACCTCTTTGTTGTGCGCACGCTAGTCGCAGCCCTAGTGCCGCCTCCACGCCGCTGACATGGCCGTGTCGCTGCGGTTCGCCGTCGAGCTCGTCGCGCGCACGCGACCAAACTTGCTCGAGGCGTCTCCATCCAGGGAACCGCCATGGGTAGGATCATGGTGCGTCACTGATGCTTAACCATCACCTCTATTATCTGTTGTACGTTGTGGCTCACCGGAACACGGTTGCCGCCGCTGTAGGTCGCTCGCCGCTGGGGAGAGCCCGCTCTGCTTCACCCCCGTTCGTGCAACCACCGCCCATTCTCGCGCGTTGGCCCATATGTGAGCATCGGTCTTCTAGTTGGGTCTGCAAAGGTCCCGGGTGGCCGACGTACCGTCTAGTGCCATCGCCCGCCGCGCAGGGACCTCTCTGGTGCGAAGGTGAAATGATACGAGGGCTCTGTTGTAAAGTCGCTGTCTATAGAAATAGTACGTGTAGTGTTCACGCTATTGTCTGATAATGCGAGGGCGTTTTTTGCAAAAGTGCCAGCGCGTGCGGGCTCCCCGCCGCGGGCCACCTCCGTACGTGGGCCGCGTTGGGCCGAAATGGGATTATCTTTTTCGTGGAATATTGAAATAGTTTTTTATTTTAATGCTGATCTGAACTTTGGTAATCAATATAAAATAATATAGATATCCAAAAATTATGAAATAAATTTTGTTGGGTTTCTAAAATTGTGCTCTACTTGTTAGTGCAATTAGTTCATATATGTGCTTGTTGATACCAGGAGCTATTAAATTATTTGAGAGTACTCAATATTATTAAGTTAATTATTATAGGAATTTTTATGGTAGATTGGTAATAGCAAAAACCCTAAAATTTTTATAGTAGCTTTATTGTATTATTATGTGCTCACTGCAGAGGCTCACTGTAATTTTTGTAGCCCTAAAATAGACTATTTAATATGGTAGCTAAATACACATTAAGGCTAAATGAATAATAGCATGATATTGGTTTATAAAAATTTAGCACTTGTAGGGTGAGCTTGGAATCTATTTGGTAGAGATAATAATTAGCTTAGTATCTTAGTCATTAGAGCTAGCTTAGTAGATTAGCATGTGTATTCTTATTTTAAGAGTTGATGTTGTCAAAATACTAAGTGTTGCATCATCGTTGCATGCATATAGAGAATGAGCTGGTGGAGTTCGTGATCACCGAAAAGTAGGGGTACGAGAAGGTGATCGAGGAGTACGAGGAGGAGGTCTCGGAGCCATCATTGACTGACTTAGATGACAATTCGCCTGTCAAAGGCAAGCCCCGACGCATAACCCTTATTTTGAATAATCACTGGATATATATATATATATATATATATATATATATATATATATATATATATATATATATATATATATATATATATATATATATATGAGATGTGCATTTACGTTACAGGATTTATATTGAAACTACATGCATAGATAAAGGTACCTATGAGTCCTACTAGCATAGGTCGAGTAGTTGCTATGTTTGGACTATCGGTAGCGTAAGTAACCTATCGTTACTCACAATATGTGGTTATTATTATTACTCTCATAATAACATGGTGAAAGAAAATGGAGACCGTGCAGGGATATGGTACGGATATTGATGGGTGTAATATGTTGTGTCCCGCGGTTAATGGGATATAGCTTGGTTATACTGTTTTCTCTGTCCATGTCGGTTAAGGACCGTCTGTTGCTGTGGATTCAAGTTAGGTCACAGACTTATTATCCTGAGCACATACTTACTTATGGGAGCGGGAATGCTTGTTGCTATCTTGTCGTGGGTTCTGGCTCTTTTCGGATCGACTGATTGGAAGCGGGGATGGTGGAGGTCTAAGCACCACACTGAGTCCGGGACTCAGGAGTGGGGGCTTGGAGTATAAGTTTGAACGGGGACATGGACCCCTTGACATGAGAATGGTGGGTTGGTCTTGCTTGTGCCTGGGGTAAAAGCGGGGTGTGTGTTTTGGGGTACGGGATACATTGGTTCGTGAATCGTCGTATGATACGGTACGGCTTGGCTATGATCTAGCACCGTAGTAAGAACGAGAAGATGAAAGAGAGTGAATGAATCTGATTGCTCAACTCTTACTTGAGAGTAGAACATGTGCTTACATAAAATGGTTAGCTAATGAACTAATCATGACTGCTAATAAAACACATACATAAGGATTCACTACCAGTAATGCTTTTCGCAAACAAAAAGAAAACCCAGCAAACCATAAAAGCTTATCATATCCTTGGAGTCGGAAAATTATTCCCACTAGTCAGGTAAGTCTTGCGAGTATATTGTGTACTCAGGGTTTATTTATCCCTATTGTAGATGCAGCTTGAGGAGTGGCTGTTGTGTGGAGGATTCTTCTGGTGGGCACAGACGGATCCTTGTATCATATCGTTAGATGTTTATTTCAATTCCGCTATTTAAATTTTACACTCTAAACTTGGTATTGTAATAATGTATTTCCGAAAACTCTTGTGGTATGAAATGGACTAAGTATTGTAAACTCGTTCTCATTATTGGATCCGGAATGAAAAACGTGGATTGTTCGAGTTCTCCCTTGGGATGTACTCGATAGGACCGTCCGATGTAGCTCCCTTTCGAGGTGCTTAACGTCTAGTGGAAGACGAGCGTCTCTGGAAGCATGTTATTTCGGGCGGTTCTGCCACACAGTTCCACGCGGTGGCGAGCCCACATGGCCCTGCCCTGACCCCGACCTTCGGCAGCAGGTCGCCCACGCGGTGGCGATCCCCAGCGGCCATGCCCCAACCTCCGCCAACTACGCTGCAAGCGCTCCGACAGCATACCCGCGCACGAGACTAGGTGCAAATCTGACTTGGGCAGGTGCTAGGGCTTACTTGTGCAATGTAAAGCTGGAATAAGCTACTATTTTCAGCTTGATCCCAACTCTTGTTTTTATAAGAGGAGAAGAAAAATAGCTTTGCCCATAAAGCTATTTTATATATGAGTGTTTGACGAGAAAAAAACAGCTCACGTTATGAGCTGTGACCCATGATACACCACCCGAGCAAAAAAAAAAAAAAATGCGACAGCAACTTTTGGTCCCGGCCAAGCACCTATAACACGACAAGAGTCCCCGACGCGGTACGATGAAAGCGGAAAGCCAGCACAACACAATGCGGCCACGCCGTACGCGCGAAAAGTTTCGTTTGCAAAGGATGTTGTGGAGAATAATGACGGATTAGCCCACCCACGGCCACGGGCCACGGCGGCGCACTTATCCGCGCTACTCACAAACGGCTAAAAAGTCCCTGCGCCGCACCGCACGGTGGTAGAGTCTTGGGCTGCAGCTCGATTGCCTTGGGTGGACGACGGGCAGGCCGGGCGCGCGAGGGGCGACGAGTGCGAGAGCGTGCCGCCCCGGCCACCTCGGGCGCTCGGCTCGCGCTCAACGTCAGCGAGATACCGAATGGAATCCGCGGTCCGGCGCGTGCCCGGTCCGAATGCGACAGCAGGTCCACACCACCCCCGTGACCCCACCGGCGATTTGCGCGCGGATCACACGCGTAGCGACAGCCTCTACTCCCTCTCTCTAACAGTCGAACTGTGGGCTGCGTCACTGCGTGCGGGGGCAGCCTCGTCATTTCGCCCGACGCCACTTTATAAACGACCCTTGGTAAACCCTACGGCTAAACCAGCCCACCAAACAGCCCAGGCCACACCGAGCAAGCACGCCCGCGGCCCGCCCGCCCCCGGCCTAGTGCGCACTGTCCCCAGCAACCCCCGCCACCTTAGCGCCCGACGGCATGTCTGTCGCCTCCCACCACCTGCGGCCGTCGCTGGCGGGCCCGGCGCGGCGCCCGGGCTGCGCCGCGGCGCCGCGCGTGTCGCTCTGGCCAGCCGGTGCCTCGCCCCCGTATCGCGGCCGCTGCACCGTCGTGGCGGCGGCGGCGCCTGCCGCGGGCGGCGGCGGCGGCGAGGCAGCCTCGGCCCCCGCCGCCGTGTCGGCGGTCGCCCCCGCGGCCGCCGCCAGGGACAAGTAAGCGGACCCCCTTGCCCGCCGAAATGCTGGCTCCGTGTTTCTCAATCTCTCGCGGCGCGCGGGACTGGTGCTGTTTTGTTTGCGCACGCGCCGCCTTGTCTGTTTCTATTTTCTTCTTCTGATGAGGCTGGTCGGGTGTCTGGCGCCAAATGCAGGGTGCGGCGCCACACGATTTCGGTGTTCGTCGGGGACGAGAGCGGCATGATCAACCGGATCGCCGGGGTCTTCGCCAGGAGAGGCTACAACATCGAGTCGCTCGCCGTGGGGCTCAACAAGGACAAGGCCCTCTTCACCATTGTCGTCTCCGGGACCGACAGGGTGCTCAACCAAGTCATTGAGCAGCTCAATAAGCTTGTCAACGTCCTTGCTGTGAGTCCGCCTTCTCAAAATTTAGCAGAGTCACGCGAATCCATACTTGAGTTTGATGTCCCCAATTTGAGCACCCGGTGACAATTCTGTAGTACAGTGAGATTTTGTTCCATGAGTTTAGCTCGCCCGAATCTTCTGTCCTTTTTATTCTGTTATAGGACCGTTTCCACTTTCGTGGAGCATCTTTTGTATAGCTAGACAGAACATGCGTAACTTTTTTCTTTCCTGATTTGGTCATAATCATCTTCAAAGTATTCTTTTCCCTTTCCCCCGGAATCGCTGCCAGCCTGACAGTCATGTCAACGTCAGGGACATACTCCTTTCTAGGGGATATACCTCAAATGCACATCATTATTATACGCCCTGTATTATGTTTATGTAATGCACTTTCTGTTTGTGCACCTGTGCCGTGTATGGTAAACACAGTTGCTTTGGTTAATCATTTGAAGAAAAAATAAGATACTTGACTTCATTATTCTGACTATGTGGTAGTACTTATTTAGGCCTTGTTTAGATTGAAAAAAATTTCAACCCGATGAATAGTAGCACTTTCGTCTTATTTGGTAAATATTGTCCAATTGTGGACCAACTAAGCTCAAAAGATTCATCTCGTGATTTCCAACTAAACTGTGCAATTAGTTATTTTTTTTACCTACATTTAATGCTCCATACAAATGGTTAAAAATTGATGTGATGGAGAGAGAGTGAAAAAACTTAGAATTTTGAGGGTATCTAAACAAGGCCTTAGTTCAATTTTAATGCTACCCTGTACATGTCTATATCCTATAACCTAAAGCAGCCTTTCAGTTAGGAGTTATTCTGAGTTTTCTTTGTTCTTGCGATTTGAAGATGCTGATTTCTTGGGGAAAAGATTTATTGTTCTCTCTGAATGTACTATGCAGATATTACATTGCTTTACTTTCCTTCTGAATTCTTAGCCACAAAAGCTTCATGGATTACCATTCCTTCACTGTTTGTGTCAACTAAACATTTAGATGGTTTTAACTACCATGATATTCTCTCTCTGAAAATTATTTACTACTACTATTTTGTTGCCAACTTGCATTAAGATTAATATCAATTACAGGTCGAAGATTTATCTAAAGAACCTCAGGTTGAAAGAGAGCTGATGCTTATAAAACTAAACGTTGAACCTGATCAGCGCCCTGAGGTATGATGTAGCGTTGAGTTAGTCTTTGTAATCCAAAAGTTCAATTAGCATCCTGTACTCATGATTCTCAATTGCATGGTGAGCCTTACAACGGTGCTTCTTGTCATGACTGACAGGTCATGGTTTTAGTTGATATTTTCAGAGCAAAAGTTGTTGATATATCTGAGAAAACACTTACCATAGAGGTAAAAACTCAACTAGTGTACATATTTTGATTGGTATCCATTTTCCTGTACTGAACTGTATGTTTAATGGGCATTTGACCAATGTTAGGTAGCTGGAGATCCTGGCAAAATTGCTGCAGTGCAGAGGAATCTAAGGAAATTCGGAATCAAAGAAATTTGCAGGACAGGAAAAGTAATTTCTAATGTTCTTTCCTTGCATGGACACATTTTTTTTTCTGTAATGCTAATTTAATGCCCTATCTTCTTAGATTGCTTTGAGACGTGAAAAAATTGGTGCAACAGCCCGTTTCTGGCAATTTTCTGCTGCTTCTTACCCAGACCTTATAGAGGCATTGCCGAAAAATCCAATTACATCTGTAAATAGGACAGTGAATGGCAGTTTTGATCAACCATCCAATGCTGGGGTATGTAACCTTTTACTTTTAAAACTTTCTAGAATTTTCTTTTTCTTATACCATGTCCTGCTCTGTTTATAATTTTATACTTAGTTTTGGTCGAATGATGCATATAACCAATTTGAGGTGGATACATTAAAGAAAAAACACCTGTGATTTCAGTAATGCCTATTCACTTGAACCAAATGCAGGTGAACTTCTTTGTTAACGGATAAAAGTACCAATAATCATTGGCTGTATTTAAGTAATTACCTGCAGTGATGCTGGCATATTAGTTTTCTGAGTCTAATATGTTTGAACAATTACCTCGAGCCTTGAAAGGGGTTAGTTCACCAGAGTCAATACATTTCCACTGAATGATACTACTTCCAGAAGCTATAAATGCACGGTAATGCAGAATGGTCTTATGAATAATCAACTGGTAACTGAATGTACATATTTAGTATTTGCACATATAAAACAGTAGTACTGATGGGCGAGTCGTACAGTACCATGACACCTGGTACATTGAACTTGTGTGAACTGTATGTATTTACTATTGTGTTAATGGTAATGTATTGTTGGGTGATACCCACCATAGTGCACAATCATAGTTCACATTTGCTCAATATGTAGTTTGGACTAATACTAATACCATTAATGGTTACAGCATGCTAGTTGTTCAGACTTCCATCGGATGCATTTGATACAATATTACAGTCTACACACTATTCCTGGCTCTTATAACACGTGTTGTTTTGACTTTGGAACTGTCCAGGGTGATGTCTATCCTGTGGAATCTTACGAGAGCTTATCAGCAAACCATGTACTTGATGCTCATTGGGGTGTTCTGGATGATGATGATGATGTAAGTATAGAGATTTCCATCATGCGATTTTCATTTAGTGCTACATATAATGTGACTGGAGTGTGTTTTCATCTACACTTCCATTATGTTTGCAAGAAGTCAATTTGTAGGCAAAGCCTATCTAGCTTTAAGAAATGGTAATAATGCTTAACCTGCATGTTTATGTATACTGTTGTTATCTTGCAGCTGCTAATCCCAGTATTGATTTTGTGTGGTACAGGCAACTGGACTTTGCTCGCATACCCTCTCCATCCTTGTGAATGACTGTCCTGGTGTCCTCAACATTGTAACAGGAGTCTTTGCTCGCAGGGGCTACAATATACAGGTTTCTTTTTCGAAAAGCTCTTTCTTCTTGTTGAATATAGTGCCAGACTAGTTATTGACAAGTGCATACTTGTCAGAGCCTTGCTGTTGGCCCAGCTGAGAAGGAAGGCATTTCACGTATTACAACAGTTGTTCCTGGTACTGTTGAATCCATTGAGAAGTTAGTTCAGCAGCTTTACAAGCTTGTTGATGTGCATGAAGTAAGCTGCATGTAATTCCTACCAAAATCATTTGTGTTTGCAAATTTATTATGTTAACTAACAAAAACATGTGATTCCTGCAGGTTCATGACATTACCCCCTCACCTTTTGCTGAAAGGGAACTGATGCTTATTAAGGTTTCTGTAAACACTGCTGCTCGGAGGGAAATCCTAGATATTGCCGAAATCTTCCGAGCAAAACCTGTTGATGTTTCTGACCATACAGTAACGCTTCAGGTTGGCATCCTAACAATTTGTGTGTTTCTCCCAGATTTCCATCAGTGCCTTTGCCAACACTGATGATACTAGAGCCAGTTTTAGAAAAAGCGCTGTGCACACTGCACAGCCACAAATTAGATCACATTGCTTTTGTTGATTTTCTGCTGCATAGTACCGCTTGTGGTAACAATAACAACATCATACCCATATAGAAACACTGAATGTTTGACACCAGTACTATTTTTTCATGCTGCTTCATCTAACTGCTCCAAGCTATTAGCTATTGCAAAACTCCTGCATAATGGATCCCTTATTGATGATTGCAGCTTACTGGAGATTTTGACAAGATGGTTGCACTACAAAGGTTATTGGAGCCATATGGCATCTGCGAGGTATGTTGCTTGTCACTTCACATCAACTTAAGTGTGAAAAGGCAATTTTTGGGTCCTTTGGGATGAATGGACAGTCGTATACTTTTTTATTTGATGCCAGCAGTTGTTTTGTTTTCTTCTGAGATTACTTTTGATTGTGAAACAGAATATAAGCAATTGTGCACAATGCCACATGGTTAAATAGTCCTAAATAAAAACTATTCGAAAGTACCCAGTGATTTTCTGTTGCAGCCAATTAGTACCGCCTTTTGCAAACGAGACCATTTCTAAGTTCTGTTAAGACTATAATGAAGCATATTCTAATTTGATTCCTCAGAGAAGCAATTACTGTACTGCTTAAGCTCTGTCATCAGATTTTACACCAAAAAAGCTTATTTGATGTTTTGTACACGGTCCTCACCATTGTGTTGCACACATGACAGGTCGCCAGAACTGGACGAGTGGCACTGGTCCGTGAATCGAAGGTCGACTCCAAGTACCTACGCGGCTACTCTCTTCCATTGTAGCCTGGCATTTGTGATGATGGCTGGCCCGATAAAGGGCTTGGGCCTTGTTTAGATTGAAAAAAATTTCAACCCGATGAATAGTAGCACTTTCGTCTTATTTGGTAAATATTGTCCAATCGTGGACCAACTAAGCTCAAAAGATTCATCTCGTGATTTCCAACTAAACTGTGCAATTAGTTATTTTTTTTACCTACATTTAATGCTCTATGCAAACGGCTAAAAATTGATGTGATGGAGAGAGAGTGAAAAAACTTGGATATTTGAGGGTATCTAAACAAGGCCTTGTTTGGTTGTTATAGAGCAGACCATCTCGCGCTGGGTTGTGTTGTGCAATTACAGGACTTGTTTCTTTTATGTGGTGAACTCCCTGGCCTCCGTGTTGAGGTTGCATATGTATCCCATCGACGGTCAGAATAAGATGCATAGCGTACCTGTTTACTTCAGCGAAGAGAGATGCAGGCATCGTTCGAAATCAGCTTGCCTGCGTTTTGTAGTTCAGTTCTATTTATATATATACTGTATGGTGATTTCTGATTTGGTGAGAAGCGGAACATGTGGAGTCGTGGACCTCCACATCAAACGGGTAGGGTATGGGGGGAAATTATTTTACCCATTAGAAACGGGTAGGTTATGGGTAATATCTATATCTATATACCTAATATTAAAAAGGCTTTTTTTTTTGTTTGGTCCATTCTGTTAGACCCAACCGAGTCAAAATTTCTGCCTTTTTTTGGTCTGGCCAATTCTATTAGACCCAACCGTTCTCACTCGCACGCTTCCGGCCCACTCGCTTGTGTCTAGCTTCTTCTCAATGCCGTCGCTCCTCCCGTCGTTTCTCTCAGTCTTCCGCACGCGACCAGTACGGCATGCGCTGCCGCCTCCCGGCACAGCGTCCTCCCCACCATCGCCTCCCAGCACAGCGCCCTCCCCACTGCCGCCCGCCCGTCTTGCCGCGGCGTTGCGCCACCGATGGCTCCACTCCTAGATGCCCCGAGCTCCGGCGACCCTACACCCCCACGTTCTCCGGCGACCCTACACCCCCACGTTCTCGGCAGCTTCGCGCCGAAGCCCGGGCCTAGGCCCTGCTCGCCCCCCCGCGGCTCCGCGCCCGTTGTCCTCCACCCAGAGGGAGACACCGCGGGAAGCGACGGAGAGTGGGCGGGCGCTGGTCTCCTACGGCGGCGGAGGTGCTGCCACAGGGGAGCCAGCCAGCCAGGTCCCAGTGTAGTGAGTCGGAATCAGAATCCAATCCGACGAAGACACCAGCTCGGATCGGGAAACCAGCATAGACCCGGAAAAAAATTCCATGGTAAGTTCAACAAGAACTCCACGTTCAACAGAAACTCCTTCACTTTTTCCCTATTTATATATATATTAGAGATTTCGGTTGAAAAAGGTGCCATTGGGATATCATGTTCTCACATGCTTCCAATCTTGATCTTGCCAAGCTGAACAAATTCAGAACCACAAGAACTGTATGTCTGTATAAAGATACTTATTCAGGAAATATAATATTTTGCTAACCACAAGACCTGTATAAAGATACTTACGGGCCCATAACTATGAATGAGAAAACAATGAAAATTGGTTAGATGCTATTTGTCTCCTTTGCTTCAGATATGTAGATTGGTATCATAGGCATCTGTATGTAATTTAAGCTGTGCTAATTGCCCAGTGGTTAAATTGCTCTATCTAGGTTAATTTGCTCATATTATCGACAGAGAGTTGATGAAGGTTACAAAGGTTTGGTTTTCTTTGTGCTTTGCATGGAACAAAAATGGTCTACAAGCATTTGGCCACACTGTACTTTGTTTTTGTCTTTGATAGCTCTGAGAATGAGGATGCCATGCTCGATCTCATACAAGGTAATATAATGGTTTATCGATGAAAGGGGAAAGCATTGCCATTTTTCTAAGAAACGAATTATATTCAGTGTGTTATCATGCCATTCACCTGTTTGGTCTGCCTTACTCCATAACCATTTAGCTATTTATTGTGCTTCTTTCAGCATTCAATCACCCTTGCATTCAGTTTTTTATTCTTTTTTTTTTAACATAATGGCAGGAGCTTTGCCTTTCAATTAAGAAGAATTCAGCTTTTTATTTTGTACTAGGTTAATGCCCGTGCGTTGTAACGGAAGCAAAAAGAAATATTATGTTCCGATGATTTTTTCTGGTTGGCACCTAAATTTCTGTCCACTGAATTATGGTTTGAGGTGTTTGTTAAGTGGTCAGCTGCTGTTGCTTGATGTTTGGGATTCATTTGGGTCGTTTTTAAGTTGTAGTCGACCATGTGTGTTATGCATTTTTGATGGGGTTCTCATCAGCGCCGCCAACAACAAGCAGCATGGCGCTGGTATGAATGAAATTAGAGTCAAAACTGACGCTGACAATGGTGCTATCTTCCTGTACTACAACGGAAGCGGCGTCCCTGTCATTTGTCAACATCCACAAAGAGGATATCTACAGACCGGAGGCGGTATTCAGCAGCTACCGCACCAACAAGTACAAGGACGTTGTGGTAGCCAATATCTTGTCCACTCTATGCATTGTCCAGACATATGACGGGTACAAAAAGTACAAACAGGTAAGTAGCCTTTCCAAATGGTGTCAATTTTATGTTTTGGATTACTCAAGGTTTAGAAGTGGAGATTCTTTGTGCAAGTTGAATGATAAGAATGTAGGTTTAGTAATAGAATTTCCAGCTATTTAGGGGTTTTTAGTATCTGTCCATAATCTCTGGTCTGGTGTATCAATCATGGTACAATTTTACAGTTGGATATCTGTTTTTTAGTGCTTATACATAATAAAAAGACAGCTAACCAACCAGTTAGATGACGATGATGCCCTTAATCTGAAGTACTTAACTAGTTTTGTACTGGTAAGTGGATGCTAAAGTTGTGAGGAAATTTCGGTAAGGTTTAATAGTAATGGATAAGCCTTTAATTTTGAAAAAAAGAAGTCATTGCTTCACTCGAAAAAGGTTATTTTAATCAAGCTAATTTAAAGCTGAAAAATGGACTTTGATGGCATAGTCAGTGCAAATTCATTATATATGTCTGATGTTACTTCAGAGGAAGAAGGCTAATGAAGTGCAGCAGACCCCTTTTCCAGAGACAGACTTAATGTTCCTTCTTGAATAAAGTGCAGATATTCTTTGAAAACATGGTCAAGAGAAAGAAGGCTGAAATTTCCAATTGGAAGGATAGAAATAAGTGGACTAGTATTACTTTCAAGCCTGATCTTGCAAAGTTTGGTATGTCTAAATTAGATGATGATATTGTTGGCCTCATGAGGAAGAGAGTAGTTGATTTTGCGGGCTTGCTTAGCAACACTGTGACTGTCAAATTGGATGGAGAAAAGCTGCATGTAAATAGCTTCTTAAAATATGTAGATTTGTACATTCACTCAGCTTCGAAGGACATACCTCAAGCACCCCCAGGTTTATAAAGTTTCTTGTCACATCCGCAAATAAAACCTATATTGTCTCTGATGACATTCTCATTTCTTTCAGGATACATGAGATTGTAAATGACAGGTGGGAGGTATGCGTGTGTCTAAGAGAAGGGCAACAGTTTGAACAAGTAAGTCTGGATTATGTTCCATGCGAGTAGCTTCTCTATTGTGGTTTAAGTGACCTACCTAAATAGTTTTGTTTGTTTGTTGCAGATCAGCTTTGTCAACCAGTTTGCAACAAGGGGTGGAACTCATGTTGATTATGTGGCTGACAAAATTGCCACCCATGTGGCAGATACAATGAGTCAGAGTAGCAAAGATGCTACGTTCAAAGCACAAACTGTGAAAAGCCATTTATGGATTTTCATTAATTCTTCCATTGATAACCCGACCTTCAATTCACAGCCCAAAGATAGATTAATAATATCCCCCATTACAAGCTTTGGATCAACGTGAATATCACCCATTACAAACTTAAAAGGCCAAGTTTGATTTTGGATAATTGATAAAACATATGCACTAATCTTTGTCATGAGTGGTGATATGAGCTAGGTTGGTGCAATCCAAGTATGGAGCATGGTGGCATTCAAGAGAAGGTGACGATCACATGAAATGATGAGATCAAGTGCTCAACTTCGAAAAGAAGAAAGAGAAAAAACAAAACACTATAGAGATCAAGGCAAATGTATAAATAGGAGTTTTGTTTCGGTGATCAAAACACTATAGAGAGTGTAGTCACATTTAGGATAAATGGTCGTACTATTAAGAGGGGTTCTTAACTAGACAACTCGGGCATCTAGTGTCACTAGGTGTTGGACTTCATGCATTGCATTTAGGTCTAGTGCACATCGGAGAGCAAGCGAAAATATTTGTCGAAAATGTTTTGAGAAATGCTGACTTAGGCTCTAACATTTTTTGAGAAAACACTTTGATAGTTAGCATCGCTTGCGGGGAGTAGCTCGAGTTGACGAGGATCGAAACGCGAAAAAGTTTGCAACTCGGAAAGCTAGTGGTGGCATCGAGAGCAGCAACTTCGGGGTGGTCACTGCCCCTACCGGTGTACACTACCACTGGCACGGCAGTGCACCGCCGTACGACGTCTGGTGCCACTGTCACTTTTCGGCAGAGAGTAGAGGCAACCGAGGGGGGCACCGCCATGGGTGCGGCGGTGCACCGCCCTAATTATCCAGAGAGCAGGGAAAACAGGGGGCTCGGCTGGGTGGTCACCGCCACCCCCATGGCGGCCCTATCCGGTGACCTCGCAGAAACCAGCTCCAAGGGGTAACGGCTCTATTTGCTTGTGTGGCTATAAATAGAGGGTGTGGCCAGCTTTGGCCACTCTCTTGTCACCTCTTACACTTGTACACACCCTTTGGAAGCTGAGCAACACACTCCACTCACTTGTTTACTTGATTTCATCATCTTAAGTGAGATTGGAGAGCCTCTAGTGCATTGCATTGTGTTGCATCATCTTGTGGCACTAGTTGGGTGATTTGGGCTGGTTGTGAGCTTGTTACTCTTGGTGTTTGCCGACACATAGATGGCCCGGTGATTGGAGGATCGTTGAGCGGAGTTGGTGATTGTCTCCGGCCTCGATCGGTTGCTTGTGAGGGGTCTTGTGCCTTCCCCGGCGGAGCGCTAAAGGCAACTCTAGTAAACTGCTCGTGTCATAGAGCTACCTCACTTGTTGGTAGGTTCTTGCGGTGCCATTTGTTGGCGAGATTCGTGCAACATCTCTTAGCCACCGAACCACGAAGTGTTGATCGACACAACGGGGACTAGCGTGCCGGCAAGCAAGTGAACATCGGGAGAAAAATCTTATGTCTTTTGTGTGATTGGATTTCTCTCGATGATTGGATTGTCTATATATTGTGATTGGTTCATTCCTCGACGCGACGGTATGACCACCATACTTACTCCATTACTTTCTTGCAAACTATTTGTAGCAAGCTCTTTAGTGTAATTAGATTTGAGAGCTTGTTTGGTAGCTTAGTTTCATTTAGTGGAGCTTTTTAGTGTAGCCTTGTTGAGAGCTCTTAGTGAGTAGTGATTTAGCCCCTTGTTTGTCTAGAGATCATAGCAACTAGAATTGTTAGATAGGTGGCTTGCAACTCTTATAGAGCTAGAGCAAAATTGCATCACGCTGTTTGTCATACTAACAATTACTCTATTGTTCTTGTAGATTTTTAAATAGGCTATTAACCCTTCTGTAGCCATATTAGGACCTTTCAAAGCTTTGGATAAACATGTGAGCTTTTTGATAAGTTTTGGAAAGATGTTATGTTCTGTTCACTTTGGTAGTCTTAGATTGTGTGACTTGGATGCGCACTAATGATCACTTCTTCTAACTGTAGTTGAAAACCTCGGCAAGGTCTTCCTCCATTCTAATTTGAAAATAAGCAAGGAGGATGTGGAAACTGATGGACCGAAGAAGTCCATAGTCACTGTCATATAGAAGCTCGAGGATGCGCTTTGTGCTAGTACCAAGGGATCCCATAAGTGCACCCTAATTCTAACCGAAGGGGATTCAGCCAAGACCCTTGCTGTGAGTAATACAACCTTGTCTAATGCGGTATTGCATTTTACTACAAAATTGAACAAATTTGAGCCTTTATCTTGCAGATGGCTGGTCTATCTGAAGTCAGGAGTGATTACTTTCGAATATATCCTCTAAAGGGCAAAGTATCAAATATTAGGAATGCAAATCCTTAGGTCATGGGAAATATTGAACTACATAACATAATGAAAATTCTTGGTTTACAATATAGGAAGGAGTATAATAGCACAGAAGGGTTAAGATACGGTATACTGACGGTATGGGAAGGAGTATGATAGCATAGAAAGGTTAAGATACGGACAAGGTAAGATGCGGACAACTTATGATAATGTCCGATCAAGTTCGTGAGAAATTCTAACGATGTTCCGTATTATTTATATTTTCTTTAATGTTACTTATTTATTTATTTGTTTATATTTTAGGATGATGAGGGTGCTCACATCAAAGAATTCCAGATAAATTTTATTCATTCTTATTAGCCATCACTTCTTAAGCTTTTTTTTTTTGTCAGATTTTATCACTCCAATTATGAAGGTAGGGTACCAGTCGACATGCATCTTTTTTGTATTACCAATGTTTATTCGTGATTTTTTTTATTTTCAGTTTGAAAGAGTTATTATAATTTTTATATATCCATATTTTGTGAATTTGCTGGTTGGTTGATAATTTATCGAGGACAGAAGTGTGCTGCCGTTTTACACCAAGGCAGCTTACGATGAATGGAAAGCATGTGTTATGAAGATTCAAGTGATTTGTGGTCTATAAAATACTACAATGTTTTATTCTGATTTTTTCTAATCTTGCCTCACAATTTCCATATGATATAGTCATTAGCTGAGAAGTCTGTTGTTAGTTTTTTTGTTAATAGAATCGTGATTGGCAATAGGGGCTTGGAACAAGCACAATTGAAGAAGAGGGGCAATATTTTAAGTATATCAGCTCATAGGAGAAATTTTATATAAGTTGAGGAGTGTTACTAATCTTGGGATCGGAGAAGATAAGCACTCACTCCATTAGTGGAGAGGTATATATAGACACTCAAATGGGTCATATGCCCATACAGGCCAATAGTAAATGAGTCTTCACTTAAGGAAAAAGTCCACGTTACTTCCTTCTAACTCATACGAAAGTCTGTTTTTTCTCCCTGAACTCTAAAATCAGATAAATCACTTTCCTAAACTTTTTAAAACCGTTCGTTTTACCTTCCCAACTGGTTATAAGCGGTTTTCAAAGACAATTTTGTTTTTTTTGTTTTTATTTATTTTGGCTGAATCTTTAAAAATTATAGTAAATCATAGAAAAAACATAAAATAAAAAATACAATTTTGTTGGATCCCACATGAGTAGATCTGCAGAGTGAACATATAATATGATATGCTTTAGTATAATTTTTTTGTTGTAGCTTTAGATCTATACTTTTATATAATTAATTAATAGTTGTAGTTTTTATGGTCTAATTATGGTGAAATTTTTATGGTAGTCTAATTGTAGTGCTATAGTTCAAACATATAATAGTTAACCCACCATAAAAATTTCACCACAATGGGATCATAGAAACTGTAGCTATGAATTAATTATAAAAAACATAGATCTAAAGTTACAAAAAAATTTATATTAAAGCATACCATATTATATTTTCACTGCGTAGATCTACTCACGTGGAGTTCAATAAAATTGGATTTTTTATTTTATGATTTTTTTGTGATTTGATATGAATTTTCAAAGATTCAACTGAAATAAATAAAAAAGAAAGGAATAAAACCGTATTTGAAAACAGCTTATAACCGGTCATGGAGTTATAACGGACGGTTTTAAAAGTTTAGGGAGGTGATTTACTCGGTTTTAAAGTTTAGGAAGAAAAAATAGACTTTTACAAAAGTTGATGGACATAATGTGGACTTTTTTTTTCTTCACTTAGCACCCTCTTCAAACTTAAGGCGAAAGTTTTGTTTTTTGAGAATCCTCAAGGCGGAAGTGGAGGGGGTGGCCAATGGGTTGGCCGTTGCACGAGACGAAACAAACGAGCGCGGGCCAGGCCTACTGGGCTTCCGACCGACTCAGAGGCCCTATCCCTATCTACGGGGTGGCCGGTGGCCTGCCAAGCCAATGCAATGCAGCCCAGGAGTGGAGATGGAGGGCGTGGCACTGGCACCCGATTCCGGGTCGGAAGGTACGGCGAGGTAAGCGAAGAAGCATCCAGACTCTCGCTCGAGGGGGCAGGGCAGGGTAGGGCCGGGGCGGGCGGCGATCCGAATCCAATCGCCGGAGGGAGGAAGCCACCGGTGGCCGCAGGGAGGGAGGCGGCGGTAGAGGCGGAGGGATGACGCGCGGGAAGCAGAAGATCGACGCGCAGCGGCGTAACGCGGAGCGGAACCAGAAATCCAAGGGGTCCCAGCACGAGGCCCGCGCCGTCGGCCTCAAGGTCGTCTGCCCCATCTGCAAGGTACGTAAGCCGGAGCCCCTCTCCGATCGCTAGCCATCGCCTGGACCTGGTGGGTTTGCCTGGGCAGCAGATCCGGCCAATTTGTCCAACTTTGCCCGCATGCATCACAGCGCACCGACTTATAAAGACCAAAGTTATTCAACTTTTGGCAGGGACTGCTCTGCAGAGTATCCATCCATCTAGCGCCTCACTTTATCTGGAAAGTTTTGTGCCAGCAAATTGAAATGTCCCTGCTGCATACTATATACCATCAGTATTGCTCTAACCTCCTTAATCAGCCAGTTTGTAGGCCAATCATTGACATATGTTGTTCCAGCGTACTCATATTGTTCTTTGTTGCCTTGATTGTGACCGTTTAGTAGTGATACTAGGCATCGTGACTAGAATGAGAGATTGAGAGTACTCGAAGTGGAATCTACTGTCCAGTGTGTCTGACACTTTACCACACCACAGATAAAGCTAGTGCTACAAAGAAGTGGCCACATAACCTTCTCCTAGCGTGATTTGATCTCACGAGTACACGACTTTCATCACCTTTTTTTTTCCCAAAAAGCGGAGTCAATACTTCAGAAAGAATTCCCTGCTGTGGAACCTTTTTGTGGGTTCGTCTAAACATGGTTTAGCTCTACTGTCTCATTACCCAGTACTTTCTTCATATGGTAACTCAAGGTTACTATCAGTGGCGGAGGGTGAAGTAGAACCAGGGGGGGTGGGGGGGGGGGGGGGGGGGGGGGGGGAGCAATTTACGTGAACATATAGTGTATTAAAAAAAAGCTTCAAGAATTGCTAAGACCAGGAATATACAACTAATGTGAAGAGAGAGGTGTACTTTTTTTTTCTCGAATACGCAAGAGCATTGCATATCATTGTATTAAGAAGATAGAAGTTTTAAAAATACAAAAGAGGCCGTTCCCGGCCCGACTGATATCTCCAGGGGCTACATTTTGGTTAAGACATCCATGGGATCCATTGGGATCAACCTAAACTACGTGCGGGATCAACCTAAACTAAGTTGCCCTTGAAGTAGGAGTCGTACGAGCGCTTGGCCGCAGAGGAACTCGGCGCTAAAGGTGCCATGAGCCCCATCTTCTTCATGAGCAGAACTTCGCCATGTTTGGACGCCGAGATAACTTTGATCCTTGCACGCATGGTAACATGCAGATGCATTGGTAAAGTAACATGCATGTATTGAAAAACTTCACACGGCAGGGGGGCCGGAGCCCAGTTTGGCCGCTACTAGGCTCCGCCCCTGGTTACTATTGGCTCTCGTCTTCTATATTTTATGAATTCCTTTTAACTCAGGAGTAAAGTTGTGGGTTCATTATGTGGATGCCCTACTTTTTACCTGGCTAGTTGCATTTGAGGAACATATCTGCTCACCGGGCGTCGCTATTTCCGTAGGTACAATTGGCAAATGAAAAACAGCTGACCGACCACTACGGATCAAAGCATCCAAAGGAGAAACCTCCAAGCACATCGAACACGGAATAACCATTACTGGTTGTGATGCAGGATCTTTAAGTCTGATCCATGCCTTGGACCTTAACGCCAGTTATTATACACTATAGTGTGTTTATTTCCTCTTGTTTCAGGCAACACCCTTAAGATGAGTGCGCATTTCTGCTAGTATGTTGTGTTATCGTACTGCAGATGTATCTCCAAACTGTATGTGATCGCCATGGAACTGGGATGATGCGAAAAATTTATGATCATAACCATGTTCCAATGTTTGTGGCTTTTTACAACATGGTTTGTGCCAGTGCGTTCCCTACTCCGCTGGATCCTAATGGCCGTGCCCCTGTTGTTTGGTCGGCGCCGTGCTTCAGTTGGTATCTCCAAATGAATGAAATGAGGAAAATGAGCACGTCGACCCCAACCAAGGAAGGCTTCTCTGACTCCGACGGAGCAGATTGACCATTCTTAAACGGCCACTGCCATTAGCAGCAGAATCAGTGAACTGGCATCGTGGCAAAGTCGCTATCACTATCGACAGGACAAGTGTATTTGCACGTCACCAACGCCACGATTAACTCATGCTGTAATATTTTGTGGAAATAAAACGTGCTTATATATTCTTCTTCTTCTCATGCCGTAACATTTTGAGGAAATATAACTCATGCTGTAACATTTTGAGGAAATAAAACGTGCTTATATATTCTTCGTCTTCTCATTTTTACTAAGTTCCTTTGTTTTGTACTTGACGAGTATAAAAAGGGTTAGGACAACATATAATTTCACTTGCAAGGACTATAGTTGGTAAATTCCCAGTTTACCACATGGCACGGTATCATTCTCCAATACAATTATCTGGTGATTGGTGAAGTATCACAAATGCTGTTTGTCTGCTTGATGACGGACGTTTTCTTTTGGAGAGGCTACAAAGTCTTTTTTCGGTAGTTGTTTGGTTACCGTTGGAATGCTAGCTTTGATCTTGTGTGCTGTTTGGTTCCACAGCAGGTAACGCAAACGAAAATAATTTAAGCCTGCAAACGTTACCGGCCGCAGATACAAATGAACTAATTTGATTACATTTGCGTTACTGTGCACGTTACCAAACAGCACCTTGGTGTACAACAAGTTTTGTAACCTCCCTAATAACGAAGAGAGAAGAGAGAAAGGTGCTCTCAAGCAGCAGCTGACTGCTGTTGGGCTTATTAACACAATCGAACACGCGTTGCAGCAAGCTACGACACTCGCCGCCGGTGCACAAACTGATGAGCAGAAAACATGCAAACCAAAGGTACCAATGTTGAGAGCTACACGACGCTGATGGAGAAGGGGAACGAGACGAGGTACAGGAAGATGTAAATCAAGATGCACACCCGGTCCTCGATGTTCACCAGAAAGCAGGCGTCTCTGGTGGCTGGTGCAGCAGGATTGCCGACGTGAGCTTTCAAGTTCTGGCAGGCCGTGCAAAGAGCTTCTGAATTGGGGATTCAGAAAATTGTTCTGGCAACTGATGCGACTTCAGTAGTTCAAGCATTGACCTCTACAATCGCTGATCCTAGCTCAGCTTGTGGTTTGATCTGGGAACTCAAGGATGCATTAACTTTTAATTTTGTGTCAAAAATTGTAGCATATAACTCTCGGTCATGTAACTCAGTAGCGCATGCTTTAGCGAGTTTAGGTGCTAGTCTTGATTCAGACATGAACTCGATCAGGGATTCTATCCCGGCTTGTATCCAGATGTTGGTTGCCAATGATTTGGCACCGGTTGATGAGTAATGGAGTCTGCTTGCATGTAAAAAAAAAGTTCTGGATTGGCCTGCCCAACTCTCAAGGAATTCGATCAGAATATCAGATATCCCATTTGGAATTTCAGACATCAATATTAGTCAGCTACCAATGGCCAAAAAAGAGCAATCGAGATGAACACAAAAGAGCCTCTCTCTCTTTTTTCCCTTCTTGTTTACCAAGCGTTTGCTTGGAGCGTGGTCTCAGCAGTATTTCACAATAACAAAAAAGGGGAGGCAACAAATGCAGATCAACAAGGCTGCTGAACTACATCGCAGTAAGGTTGGTCAAAATGAGAATCGGTGGCAGGTATTTACACCGTGTTCGCCTCGGAGTCCCTGACCTTACTTATCACAGTGGCTGTACCATGATAGAATGTGAAGGTCAACGTATGCAGTTAGGGTACCGGATTTTCGGATGCCCTGACCTTATCACCGTGGCTATACCATGATAGAATGCGATGTCCAAGGTCTGCAGTCAGGTATCAGAGGTTCGGATGTTTTTGGAGAACTTGGTACAGTCAAATGGTCCAACATCTTGCGCTTTCCGTTTAACCTGCAGTGATTTGCAATGAAAAGCTGTTACATTATACACTGAATGAATGTTTCGTAAGGAAGTCATTCATCGGTTGAGCTAATTTTGTTCTTGGTTAGGTGACCTTCGCATCTATCAATCTATTCAAATAGTTTCAGATTACTGTGAATACAAATTGTCGACTTTAACATGAGAATTTTTTGTTGGTATAAATGTACTGCACATGAAACATCATGGCTTACTGAACAATGAAGTTCCACTCCTGTGTTTTGAGAAACTATATTTCAAATTTGAAATTTTGCAAGAGCATTACCGGCGACCAAGGACTGGGTTCTGGAGCTGTTTTGTCAGGAGGAGAATTTTGCACAGCACCAGTCTTTTGTTCCAAAACTTCCTGACAAGAATGTATCACACTCAGCTCAGTGACAAAAAAAGGAATTTGCAAGCTGCTAAATGCTACCACTAGTATTCTATGCTCAGCTAGTCAGTTGCTGGGAAAAATATAAGACTGAATGATCTGTACAGTTAGATTTATCGATTCAGTTAAAAAAAAGGGCGTACCTAGTGCAGAGAGCTCCCGCTCTGTGCGGGGTCTAGGGAAGGGTGTCAGTGGCAAGCCTTATCCTCGCTCGTGCAATGCGAGGAGACCACGACTCGAACCCGGGACCTTCCGGTCACAGGCGGTAAGACTCTACCGCTTGCACCAGGCCCGCCCTTCATTTATTGATTTAGTTACTTGTTCCTAAATATTATGGCTCATTGCCATGGACTGCTAGTAACCATATAATGCAGCAAAACCCAGGAAATATGGAAAGCCTTTTGCTAGTACCAGGAGAATGGATTAGTGGCATGCAGCCAAATATAAAAAGCAAAGGCCAAAAATTGGAAAGCTGACTTGTGCTGCCTGTACTAAAGGATTGTAAAGAAATTAGCATGGTAGCAAGTTATGAAAATAAAGGGGAAAAAGAACCCATAGACTACACTTGTTAACAAGTCACAATAGCATGTACTTTACTACTTCTATTAGGTAGCTAGGTATGCAGACCTGCCCACGAGCCTCCATTACAGCAAGCCATTCTTCTGTAAATGGTACCAGGTTCTTCAGATGATCTTTAAGGATTGTATTTGCTGGTGATAAGTCTGGTGCCTTGTTCTTTCTGTAAAAGATGAGAATGAAACATTATAAATGCAGTTGCAAGTCAACTGAATGTATGCAGTCAAATATTAAACAGACATACTCTATATGTGGTGCATCCTGTATAGCTGACAATCTGTCTGTGTCAAGCACCATTTTTTCTTCAATATTTGGTTCTACTAATAAAGCATGCCGTCTTTCCACACAAGGTGTAAAAGCTTCCAATTTCATAGGAGAACAATCTGTGGTCCTATAAATGTGAATACGCCCACACCTCACATCTAACAAAGGAGTTGCCTTTACATCTAATGTACTGTTTGTTTCAAGCTCCATTTCACCTTCAGTATTTGGTTCTTCTGACAAAGCTGGTTTAGTTTCATCACACAAAGAATCATTCAAATCTGAATGACTGTCAGCTAGGGTTGGCGTTTCATCTCTTAAACTGCCACAATGTGGCAACTGATCTGCACATATTGTAGATGATGATTCCATTAGCATAGGACATTCAATATTCTGGTGATCAAAGGAATAAAATCCTTGCAACAAATCAAGAGTTGGAGTGCAACTGCTACCTTTCAACAAAGAAGCTCCAAGTGCAGTCTCTCCAACATTAGAGTTTTCCAAGTCAATTGCTGCACTGGAATCACTGTCTGACTTGACTTGACAACTAAGCTCACTAGAGGAGCATACTTCAGAAGAAATGCAAGAGGGTGACAATTTACTCCCTACAATAGGTTTGGTTGAGGAATAACTGGCTTGAAGAGGGAACGAATCCTCAACAGGTTCAATGGTTGAGGAACAAATAGCTTCAAGAGAGTCGGAATTATCAAGAGGTTCAATCTCTCTGATACCGCCCCTTCCTTCTACATGCAATGTCTCATTGTACACAACTGGCAGTGGCACACTATTTCCGGCATCATCATTCTTTTCTAAATTCATTGGCTGTGGAGTAGTAGTAGCTCCAGTTCCTGCCAATGAGAAATCAGACTTTGGCCTTGCTTGATTATTTACATTTCCAGGTTTTTCTATGTATGTAGTAATAACTTTTGACAACGATTCCTTTTCTGGAATCACCAAAGATTTGAGATTGCTCTCTCTAGTCACAGGTGGCACAAGATTGGAAGCAGCAGTGCAATTGGTTGACAGCTGCTTTGTTAGGTGGGGTCTGCTTTCCTCAGACTGCCTGTATCTGGGTGGTTTATCAAGCGCTGAAGTATTTGAAGAGAAGCACCTCCCCACGTTTCTTTTAGCTGCATCACCGTGTGACACAAGCGCTTTTTCCTGAACAGATCAGTCAATCAATCATATTTGACAAATGAACCCTCACAGGAAAATATAAAACAAAACACAAGTGTAAAACCAACAGACTCAAAGTTACAGAATAAGATATTACGAATAAAAAATACACCAAGAATAGTGCAAGAGTGAGCATGATAGGCCATAGGGCGCATGGATTTACATATATTGATCCCCTAGGGACTCTGTTTCCTATAGTGATACAAGATTACAACAAATGAACAGATTGATATGAACTAATGAAAGAGTCCCAACAACTATATCTGGAGAGGGTAGAAAGGAAAGCAATCTTAGGTACCTAATAGGCTAATATACAATATGTTGACAAATACAAAACAGTTTTTCAGGTAACTTTCATATCATACTATGTGTTTGCACAATTAATCAACTATGCATAACTATGTAACATTCAATAATTAAATCTCCACATGTACCAGGCCTCATATTTTCCCATACATTTGATAAGAACTTAGCCCAGAATCACACATTTGTTTATTTCTCAAATTTGCTATCAAGCCAGCTTATCATTATATTTTTTAGAAAATAGGAAATGCACCAATGCATTACACCACAACAAATAAGGCAATGTTCTAAAAATGGAAGGACAAAATAGACTACCTGATTGAAAAAACCAACTGAAGGTGAAGGCATTCGAAGTGCTGATGGCTTAGCAAATTTTGACGCAGTGCTATCAAAGGGGCTGGATGGACTAATTTGTGGGTGTGGTGGAATTTTTTTGCATTTCACAGAAGCACTGGCTTCTTCACGTACTCCAGTAACAGCAGGCACCTGCAAAAGAAAACAGTTTGTTTAGGAACACTATTAAATATTGATTGACAAAAGATGCAGGCAGATTGGACAAGTGGGGATGCAGACCATATCAGTTATGATGAATTGAATATATAACTCACCGCATCCTTCTCTATGCTAGGTCCAGAAGATACAGAATTGATCTTCAATCTAGTAGGCAATCCAGTTACTCTGTGAACTAGCTCAGCTTTAACTGAAAAAATAGCAGTATATTGCATCAGACAGCTAGTAACAACACATGAGTGCTAAGAGCTAAGTCAAATAAACATACTTTATCACTGGGAAATCCTGCATGGTCTGGTAAAATAGAATTCCAGAGTTCGCCAGAAACCCAGTTTCTTTAGGGCATATACAAAGATTACCTGGAGCTATTTTTTTGTGTGATTCCAAACTGTTTGTCGCAGATGAAGTACTTCTTGGAACCTTAGGAAGAGAAGGTCGTGATTGCTTTGGTATTCTTGACATCTGAGCTGTAGAAGCAGATGAGTTTGGTACTTTCTTCTGTGTATATCTAAGTTAAGACTAACAACATTTGTAGTGATGAATGAATACTTAAACTTGTGGCAACGTATGGACAAATAAGTCAACCCTACAGTTATCAAGGGAAAAACACTAAGGCCTGCTCAACCCTGCCTAAAACTTCGTTAGGATATATAGATCCTGCTGGTACTCTTGGTGAGCATATTTGGATGCTTCTTGCAGAGCTTCTGTTTTGTGTTACCTGCAATTGGTTGGGCAGAAAACAGCAATGTTATTGGATGATTGTAAGTGCTACAAACATAACAAGTAAACTGTGTCTTTAAAAGAAACAGGTAAAGAATGTGTTGAGTGATGAACTGACAGCAGGTTCTTTCTGTTTGTCCCTCTGAGGAGTTTTTGCTGAAGAAAACAATTTCCTTCCCTGGCTTTCTGCCCTGTGATATCTTGCAGGCAATTTTCCATGTGAATTCTCTGCAGCTTCCTTCCGTACATATGTGTTACCATATCTCCCTGACTGACACGATGGGGACATTATACTACTGACCCCTGAGCCAGGGCTCCTATTTGCCATCGGTTGGGAGCAAGTAAGCACAGAAAGCTCCGAATTATCCAAAACACCTACAAAGTTCATTGATGTTACTATTAAACCAGATCCAGGACAAACCAAAGCGCAGAGTTGACGAAGAAGAACCATACCTTCTTCAGTGAAAAAAGCAGGGTTCCAGGCAATGCTTTTCCTCAAGTTGAAACCTGCAGTCTTCTTCTTCCACCTTGTAGAGGCAGACCCTTCTTTAGGCAAGGTTGCAAAATCCAAGGGAGCATCTCCATCTTGAGAAATATTCTCTTTGTTGCCTGTGTTTATGTGTGGCAATAATGAATATATATTTAAGATTAGGATGGTATCCCTGAGTTCATGGTATAAAGTGGGCACAACCTAATGAACTGAACTTTGTAAGTTAGCAAGCATGGGCCTGTGGGAGCAGGAGAGCACTGCATCTAAAAGTATGCGAAACCGTGTTTTTCGCACTATAACAGTAGCAAGGAAGCACACTGGCACAGACCTAAACAAGGTCAAGCGCATTGGACTGGATTAGCCACTGACGCAGAACCGAAGTGCCAGGCATCTTGTGAATCCCAGCGAGTAAACCAGAGACCACAAGTCACTAGGGCCCCGTTTGTTTCCGCTTATAAGCGGCTTGTCGGTGGAAATAAGCGAGAATCCCGCCAAACGCTTTGCTTATTTCCACCGATTCTCGCTTACGTGGTAAGCCGCTTCAGAAATTTGAACTGCGAGAAGCGAGAAGCGAGAAAATCTTCGCTTAGATTATAATTCAAGCGTGGCCAGGAGAAGTGGAAACAAACGGGCCCTAGACCCGAAGAAATTAAGCGCCATCCATGCAAAGAAATGTAACAACTACTGGGGCTGGAGCAGGAAAACCCTAGCAAATTTGGGGTACAGAAGCGAAGACAGAGAGATTGGTGGAGAAAGAGCGCCTCACCGGATCCGGCAGGCACGGAGGGAATGCGGCGCGGCGACGCCATGCGCGTATCTGAGGCCCCGTTTGAGATTTTGGGATCCGGAGGACGGAGGAGGTAGGGGAGAGGGAGACGGTGCTATGGGCCCCGAGAGGCCAAGACGGGTTTGGTTTGAATCGTTTGAAACGGAAACGCGAGGCAGCGGGAGCTGCGGGATTTGATTTTTTTTATCCCTCATCACGTGACGTTTGGATCATTGGATTTGGATGCCAATGCCATACGGATTTGGGAATTTGAAAAACTAGACCAGTATAGATGAATATACTCCACGCGTTGCCGCGGGACGTTTGTGTCATTCTCCATCCTAAATTATAAAACATTTGATTTTTTTTACCTAAATTTAACCACTCGTCTTATTTAAAAAATTTATGCAAATATAGTCAAATTTAAATTATTCTTGAAGAATTTTTATTAATAAAGCAAATCACAACAAAAGAAGTGATATTTTGTATAAATTTTTAAATAAGACGAGTGGTCAAACTTATGATAAAAAAAGTCAAACGTTTTAAAATTTGAGATGAAGTACACTGCTTCAGGGCATTTCTTCATTGCATGGATCACAGGTATAAAAGGAACGTGAAAAAAATGAAATAGCATAAATCTATTGCTAGTAAGATGGAATTCTACTCCTAAAAACAGATAGAATTATAATAAGTATATAGAAATATTTAATGATATGTTGTACATATGATGGATGGTGGCATCATTACGAGAACACCATGTGAGGACCCTTCCTCATACTCCTTCTGTCGAAGAAAGAATGCAAATACGAGTTACATGCCAATAAAAATAGTTTATGTTTGATCAAACTGCTAGTAAATACTATTTATATTTATAGCTTCAGATTAATTTATTATAAAATACATTTTATAATTAATCTAATGGTATTTATTTGATATTATAAATATCGATATTTTTTAATTTATAATTAATCAAACTTAAAATACTAAACCATGACACTGTGCTAGAATTATATTCTTTTCTGGACGTAGGAAGTCTCTCTGGTCACATATTCTTTATCATGAATCATGTGACGTAGTACAAAGATGATTCATTGATTCAACCTTTTCAGAGACTGGGTCTACAGACCCGGACGGAGACATAGCGAACACGTCTTCCTCCTCGAAAGCGCCGGTCCAGATCCAGTCGGCCCCCTCTCTCCCGCCTCCGGCGAGCTCGCGGGAGAAGGCTAGGAGTAGGGGGGGGGGGGGGGGGGCTTCTAGTATCGTTCTTCTTCTCAACAGATCTCTTCAACATCCCAATTCCCGCCTTCACCGCCTCCGTCGAGATATGCTCCCGTTCGATCCATGTCCTTCGCCGCTCGCATCCATCACCATACAGCAGCCTCCGGTCCTCGTGCTAAACTTGAGAGTCTTGACCAATTCGAAACATTGTTTGGTGTAGTTGAAATAACGGAATTAGAACTTGTTTAGTCGAGTAACGGAAACTCAATCAAACTCATAATTGTCTCAATGGAATCTTTTCCTTCTTTTTTTCTGAATATTCAGTTAAGACCATTCCAAGGCTCCTTTTCGCCATGCATAAACTAAACCAACAACTAGGATAAGCACAAAAATGAAAGCTTCGATAAAAACGGACACCCAATACGTCGAAACTCATTGCCCAAGGGTTCCTCTTCTGGTGTTGGTTCGTCGACTCCGCCTCCACCTGGGATCCTGGTTTGAGTTTCCTCTCCAAACTCCAGCGACGACTTCAATAGCATCCTTCGGTCATCGCCGCGCTACTCCACCGATGGCTCAACCGACCCACCTTTAACCGGCGCTTTGCGCGATCAATCCATCTGGGTGCATGCGTCCTTGACGCCCCTGCGGCCCCCGCCGGTGGACTTGTCTTCCCCATCGTTGTCGATTTTGCAGCCTTCTCATCCAGCTACAGGACTTTGATGTATTTTGGTCTTCTACGGAGGACCTTCTTGTAAAATGACTACTGTGATAATATAATATATCTTTATTGTTGTAAAAAAAAGATGATTCATTGATTCCAGCACATCCCTGCCCTCGCGGCCAGTGGCACTACCGCCTATGCCAACGGCGTTCCTCGCTAGCCTGCCACTCCATTTGCCAAACCTGTCGCCCTGAATGTGCATCCCATCCTTGAGCACATCCCTGCAAAACCGTTCGTCAATTGGAGCAAGGATGCAGGAGATATAGACGCCGCCGTGCTCACTGTTGTTGCTGTCCTCCACGTCCAGTAGCGCTGCCGCCGACGGTAACAACGTTCCCCGACAATCCGTCACTCCGTTTGCCATGCCTGTCATCAAGAAAGTGCATCATAACCTTGGACACGCTCCTACAAACCAGTTCGGCCATTGGATTCATTGTGCTTGAGATATGGACGTCACTCTGCTCACTGCTGATGCTAGCCACGTATTCAGCCTCGTCGCCACCAGTGGCATCCGCGTTCTCCGGTGATCAGAGCCTCGAGTTGTCAAACCCTTTCACCACAACGTGCAACTCATCCTTGGACACATGTATGCAAGTTGGATCAGCCATAGGATTTGCGACGCAAAAGATATCATTGTCGCTGTGCTCAGTGCTCCTGCTGTGAGGACTAATGACAGCCGTGCAGTGCTGCCTTGTGCTCGCGTTCCCGGTAATCTGGCACTCCAATCATCAATCCATTTTATCACAAAGTAGTAAATACCCATGCACATGTACCTATGAAGTGGTTTGGCCATTGTTTCCGATGCACCATAGATATTCATGTCATCCTGCTCCCGCTGCGCTCACAGCCGCCCAGTCCTGTTTTGCGCCTGCGTTCCCCGGTGATATAACTATCCAATCACCATGCCCTTTGGTAGGCATATATATACACTAATCTTGCACACGTTTTGCCAGAGATATCAATGTTATCATGCTCGCTGCCCTCCGGCTTGCGTGTCCAGAATACACTGATGTTCCAATCACGTTTTCCATCCAACCATTGATGTTATCATGCACCGTTTTGCATGTGAGGTCTTGTTTAGTTGGGCGAAATTTGGAAATTTGGCTACTGTAGCATTTTCGTTTTTATTTGGCAATTAGTATTCAATCATGGACTAATTAGGCTCAAAACGTTCGTCTCGCGATTTCCAACCAAACTGTGCAATTAGTTTTTTTTATCTATATTTAATGCTTCATACAGTATCACAAAATTCGATGTGATAAATACTGTAGCACTTTTTGAAAAAAGTTTTTGGAACTAAACAAGGCTTGAATGCATACAATAGTTGAAGACGACCTTGTAATCTGTGCTACGCATTGGGGTTGCAGAACCCCGTTGTTTGATGATCACTGTGCTTGTTGCTCAGGGCCTGTTTAGTTCCATCCCAAAACACCAAATTTTTTAAGATTTTTCGTCACATCGAATCTTTGGACGCATGCATGAAGTATTAAATATAAATAAAAAATAAAACTAATTACATAGTTTAGACGAAATCTACGAGACGAATCTTTTAAGCCTAATTAGACTATGATTAGATACTAATTACCAAATAACAACGAAAACACTACAGTGCCTATTTTACCAAAAATTTTGGAACTAAACTGACCCTCACTTCTCGGTCGACCGACACCTTCAACGCATGCCTTAAAAATCTATTTATGAGGTATCCTCCTCTGTCCATCCCTTACAATGTTGATATGTGAGTTGTGCGTGATTTTTTTTTTGTAGATCTAGATAATCTCTAGCTTCCAGGATCTGTCGGGTTTTCTCGGCCATTCCTTTAATCATGGTAACTAAATCTCTTAATTATCAGTAGAAAAATCATATCTAACCCTATATTTATAGTTGAGAGAATTCCTTATTTGACACTGGGAAAATGAGTCGTTTCTTTCTTGGCCCTGAAATTTTCTTCGTTACCTATTTGACACTCACTTCAACTTTCATCCCTAATTTGACACTACCGTCAAATCCGTTAGCTAACGGTGTTAAGTGGATGTTAAAAAGACGTTTTTGCCCCTAGAAAAAAAGCGGCGAAGCAAATTTGAGAGAGAAAAAAACCGCGCCTTTTTTTGCAGCTGGGCGCATGCATCAGAGGCGGGCGCAAGTTTTTTTTCCTCTCAAATTTGCTTCGCCGTTTTTTTTCTAGGGGCAAAAACGTCTTTTAACAGCCAGTTAACACCGTTAGCTAACGGATTTGACGGTAGTGTCAAATTAGGGATGAAAGTTGAAGTGAGTGTCAAATAGGGAACGAAGAAAATTTCAGGGCCAAGAAAGGAATGACTCATTTTCCCAGTGTCAAATAGTTTACTAAAGTGTCTAGCTTTTGAAATTTTAGCCAAACATTCCTAATTATGAAGACTTTATCTGAGGCTTGGATGCTATCTGTCAGCAATCTATTGTTTGTATCCTAATCTATTCTAAAGAGAATCAATTATTACATGTTCGGACTGGAATAATGGTTGCTTCAGAAGATCATTCGTGCGTTATTATGATATCTAGTGATTTTATTGAAAATCGTGGTGGACTTAAAATTAAGAATGTTGGTGTTATTGAATTTTTTATGGTACTGTACACCAACTTGATTGGAGCAGATGTAATACTAGAAAGAAAATAACTGTTATTGGTATTTTTTTATACTCTCGTTGTGAGATTATGAAGTTCAGTGCCAATGAAGATATGGAAGGCCAAAAAGTATTTACTATTGGCTATAACTATAATATACCAAATAGAAGATATATATCAGGAAACATTGTATGGTTAGTATCTAAACTTTTCTAAGTATATTTTATTTTTACTTTGGGCTGTTACCTGGTATTGAAATTATCTTATATTGAATTAACATAGTGGAGCTGATATAATAAACAAAGACGCTAATTAATTCGTACATCAATTCTCAACTGGTAAACATGAACATCAAGGATCAACTGTGTTTAATGAAGCAGGGCAGCTTGTTGGGATGAATGTTTTCTATACAAGATCTAAAGATATAGATTATTCCAAAGAACAATGAATCCGCCATAAGTGGCTTGCTTTTTGCCTTGGACTTGCAAACAATAAACTGCAGACTTCAATATATTTGTTTTAAGGCTGAAGATAAGGTAAAATTTCTTTATTTCCAATGAACATGTATATTGATTTTTTCCATTGGTTATAATACATACGAGACCTTTTATAATGGTTGGGGATGCTTCTCAATGCCTCTAGATGCCTCTACAAAATAGTCATTTTAGTTGATTTTATTTGTCCAAGGGTAATATGGTCATTGCACTGCCCTCCCACTCCCACACCCTTGCCGCGCACCACCCTAGACCCCACGTCGAAGCGCTCATCTCCCCCAAACCACACGCACCTCACGCGACGCAAGGCTGCTCTCTCCCTCGCCCTAGCCGCCGCCGCCCTCGCACGGCGTCGCGCCGACCACCCTGCCCTCTCCCTCACTCGTCGCGGCTGTCGTCCTACTCTCGCCCTTGCTCCTCGCCCCGCCGCCAAATGTCGTCGCCTTGCCCTCGCCCCCCTCGGCCGCCATACGACCTCCCGACCGACGCTGGTGTCGAAGGCGCATCCAGCTTCAGCACCAACCCAACCATCGCCACTACCGTCGGGAACGACGGTGAGGAGCCCAAGATCCGGAAGGCGCGCCCCAGCTTCGTTGACACCATGTACGCGCACCTGCCTTCTTCCGATTCCATCGCTGATGACCACTAGGTATGCCCTCCTAGCCCTAGCTAGCTCTATCCTTCTTGCCTTCCCTTCCTGCTGTGCCCAAACCCTAGTTACAAGTTGTAGCTATCTAACCTCGGTTCTGTCAGTGTTAATTCATGATTCTCAAAGTCTAGATGACGTGCTGCTGCTGTAGTTATTGTTTTCAGTTACCAATTTGTTATTAGTGTTGTATGGGGCTGCAACCTGAGAGAATGACAGAGATATGACTTTTAGTAGTGTGTAATCCACTTGAAGTGCTGGACTTTCAGTAGTGTTCAACTCAGGAAGATGTTGATATTGTACTGAGATAGCACCTGCAATTTTGTCATTAGAAAATGATTTTGGAAACTTGAGATGATGATCCTTTTAGTTCACTCATCATTGACCTGAGTTGATGACCTGCACTTGGAAGTCATAGCTATATGTTCTATGACTGTTATTCCAGATGAATGAAACATGTCATATGTGCTGGATGTGATTCCATTTGAGGGTGTAGATCGCTTTTGTATGCCAAATGAATGTGGACATACCATATGTTTCATATCCACCATGTCTTTCTTCAATTTTTCTTATTTGTTCTGTGGAATTTAAATTTGTTTAATGTTGTTGATGGATGCAGGAGGAAATGCAGGATCTTGATTCTTTGCTGGAGTACAATAAAATTGTTAGGAAGATGTTTGCTAATGAAGAAGAAGGAATTTAGTTTTATAACAAATACAGTTATGATAAAGGATTTAGTGTGAGGAGAAGCTATTGTCAGTGGGACAATGGACACAATGAGATGTGTCGCGTGCCTAAACACACCACGACAGCTTCAAGATCTTTTTAATGGTCGAGTGACACGGAACACCCCATGTGGCAAACCAACATGTGTAACTTCCAACATCATGCCCAAATAACGAGATTATTATGCTTACAAGAAATTACATGATTAACATATGTATATAATCATTATTATCCCTTTTAGGCTCGTCTCTTCGATAACTCTCTCAGATCCTTATCGGAATTAACTGTAGCTCATCTTGGATTCGCCCAATCCAAGGTCTACTATGCAGCGGTGAACAGAACGCTACTTCACATCCACCGGACAACAACACCTGCAAAACAACTTAACGGCAGCACCGTGAGTACATTGCGTACTTGCAGGACTTAATTCCAACATATAGTATTTGGTGACGCATAAGGGAGTTATTGGGTATTTGTATAAGTGCGGAAAGCAATGATGTTCATTAGGAGTGTGACATGCTATGCTCAACATAGAAGTAAAGGTATTCATCATTATATCAAGTACTTATAATCCATTATTCATGCTACCATGGGTATAGAAAGAAAGAAAAACCAAATAGTTCCGTCCTGAAGGACTCCAGGCTTTCAAGACTCTGCAGAGGTGTACAACTGTACCCACACGGAAGAATGGGACTAACCTCCATACCTTGTGCATGGGATAAGGGTTGCCTCACATCTCCCAACCTTTCCCTAATCCGGCCCGAGTGTCCTACGAAAGGTTCAAGCGGTTGCTAGGACATTCCCGACCGACGCCAATCCCCTTGCCAGTTTCACGGATAAACCGATCGCAACTAGTTACTTGGCTTGTGGACCCCATCTGCGACATGTGGTCTGTATGGGTGGTTACTCAGACTTACGTATCCAATACACGGTCCTTACTGCTCCACGAGCTACATCCCCCGAGATTCCACACTCACGACGACCTATCCCTCGCATAAGCAATATCTAGGTTATCATCAAGATTACCATATTAGAGATATTAGTCCTTAGCTAGATTAGTTAGGTAAGTCAAGTTGTACCCTCATTGGTTTTAGTAGTTAATTATCCAGGGGCAACATCCTACATGCACGAGTATGAGTTTCCTTCTCATGCTCGACTTCTATCATTGCCCAAGCAACTAAGAAATAAGCATTAAGCGTTCCCATTCCTGTTGTTTAGATGAGAGGCTTCTACATATTATTAAGCTACTCTAGGTGTAGTATAAGAGTGATCATTATCCAAGTCTACATGGAATTCATGACTCATAATGCAACTTGATAAGTATCCAAAGTAGGGTTTATAATAGTGGGGTGCCTGCCTGGGTTTTGCCGCTCGAACGAAGTCAAAGTTGTAGACGACAACTCTCACATGTTCCTTACGCTACTCGGCTCCTGAAAGAGAACAAGGATCGAGACTGAGGACGACCGAGGAGGACTTAGGAACATACCTCAATTTAGAGCTAGGGATAGATGCTTACCTATGGCTCTACTATTGCCCTTGTGGAAGCTATGCTTAACCTAGTGCTGTTAACTCCTTGGGTAAGAAGGCTGGGTAATCTGGCACTCTCTGTATGCTATCGAACACTCTGTCCTAGCTGACGGACACTCTGTTGTACCAAGTACTAAGGTGGGTTATCTTTGCTCAGGCTATCGGATACTCCGTGGGAAACACATATACTTCGGTAGGTTTGGGACTTAGGCATATCTAGGGTTCTCTGTTCACATCGGATAGTCTGGTCAGTTGACGGACACTCCGGTGGGAACTAGGTTCTCTCGGGTTGCTGGGTTACTGTTCTCTATAATTCGGCGGATGCTCCATCGTGGGTGATGGACACTCCGCTGTGTCACTCAGAATGGAAATTAGACTGTTGTGGCTAGACTCGGGATTAGCGGATACTCTGTTCTAGTGTCAGACATTTTGTTAGTTGGGTGACAGAACCTATGCTCTTGGGTGGTCTTGGGATTCAAGCCTAGAGTGCTCAACTATGATCTATGCATGTGCATGGTATTCCTAGGATAGCTTAGGTAGTTCACTAGGCTCAAGGTAGCTAGGGTTAGAGCTTGTTTTACTAAGTGTGGCTAGGGCTTTAGGATCAAACTTAGAGATACAAGAACTCAAGGATAAACCATGAGATTGGGGTAGAACCTTGACTCTAAGATCTGAGAGCTTCCATAGCAAAAGGTTGAGGATCCAAGCTTCCTTCACTCACACATTCCTCATTCGAACTTGGCTTCGCTCCATGTGAACTTCCTCTTGCATCATACCAAGAGATGGATCAAAGGATTACCCAAGAAATGGAGATGATTCTTCTCAAGCTTACCATGAAGGGGTTTTCCTCTCCTTCATCTTCTCCAATCTTTCCCCTCTCTTGCTTCTAGGGTTCTTGCTTGTTCTTGAGTGAGTTAGAGAGAGAGAGAGTGTGTTGCAAATGGGAGGATGAGTGAGAGAGTGAGGCCTCATCTGAGATATATCCATTCCTATTTCATGCTGACATGTGGGTCCCATTCCTCAAGTGGCAAACAACTCATTTCCTAATTTCTGTTGCTACTTCGTGCTCTATCGGACGGTCCGATAAGCTAACGGACTATCCGGTAGTCTCTACCTTTGCTGAATCGACTAAGTCATTGGGTGGTTGGTCATTGGTGGCCAATGCTTGCTCCTAGGTAGTCCTTGGGGTTAAATTGATGTTGATAATATCAATAGAATGAACTCTTAAATTATTTTGGTCCTTTTCCTTCATTGCTCTGGGTGTAAGCCTGACCATGGCTATCTGGGCCTGCATTGGGCATTTTTGCGTCTTGTCTGGCTAGCGTAATTTGTTAAATAGGCTTCGGGTGATTTAGAAGGTGACTTCCTAGATAGTCGAACATGACTGTTTAGGGTGTACTGAGTTTGGGTCGTTACAAGATGATTGTTGGTATTTATTAACACAAATAGAATATAAAGGATTCTGCAAGCACACAGAAAACCATTATAACATTTTACTGGGAGTATTCCAGGCATCGTTATTTATATTTTACCACAGGAAAACAATAGAGTAAAGATTTATTAGATAACAAAAGAATGTCTACTAATTAACATACCAGCATAGCTAAAGTAGGGGTGAATGTAATGATACGAATAAAGCATAATGACACTCAAGGGATAGATCACTAAGATAATGTAAACTAGTCAACTCGGAAGAACAACGGGTGAGGTAGATTTCTATGATATTCTTATTACATGGTCAAAGTATATATACACCCAACTATAGCTAAGACTAACTCTACTCTTGTGCACTTCGGGATGTCGCTTGGACAGTGGAGCATCCATAATAGATAACTCTACTGACGCGACTACAGTCCTATAATTTAAAAACCTGCTCAATTCGGTATGGACTACAAAGGATAAACGGGGCTATCACCTTCCGCTCCTACCACATAACCAGAGAACATGGTGTACTCATAGGTAGAGCATCATATAAACACCATTCTTACACGTGGCTCAGCTACTTAACCCAATCATGGTAAACTAGTAGGCTAAGCGCTCTATGAACAAGTACAAAAAAGTAATGATAACCTCAACTAAGCAAGATACATATTTAAAGTAAGCATAGCCATGTAGATAGGAAAATGATAAATTAATAATAAGTCTTACAAGATGTAGAAGTGAAGATACAAGGCTTTGCCGAGCCTCCAAGACTAGATTTGGAACTTGAGCATGAGCCCAACTTGACCCTCACTACCGAGCTACTAATCTACTACATTAGAGAGTTCTAGACCTAATCCTCCTGGTGTGTGTTGATCTGAATGAGAGATATGAATTAGGGTTTCCAAGATGACTCTAGGAAGGGGGTAAGGCTGCTATATATAGGCCGAGGTGGAGTAAGGGGCAAGAAATCGCCACGTCATCGATCCGCATCAACTCCCTCTATCACTGTTGGATAAACCGACCTTGATCAACGGCGGAGATGGACTCTCAAAGGCGGTGGGAATCGACGTAGAAAGGAGACAGGTGGGGCTAGCCGGCCTATCTATGTGATAGGTAGGCCCCACCCTTCGGTGGAAGCTTCTAGACTCTGTCTTGAGTTGTTTTCCACGAGTTTCGCGAGCCAAATCTCTTTCTAATGTCAGTTTGCTTGTTTAGAGAGTATAACGGTGGTCCCAGGGGCTATTTTCTGGATAAATCCTCCTGCATTCACATATTCACTAAAGCTCATAGAATTCATTAGTTTAAACCCCTATTCCTATGTTTGATGATGAAATTAAGTACATATGCAGGATATGTTGACAATTTATGATTGACATTAACAACCGTCAACAAGTTCCCCCACACTTACCCTTTGCTAGTCCCTGAGCAAAGTTAAACTTGAACAATGAATCAGGAGTTGCTACAATGCTTTCATGCCTCAAAAGTACACAAGTGTTCAATCAAAAATTCTCCTCTAGATTAGAATAAACTGATCTGACTTTCAAACTTACGATATTACTTTCAACCATGGGGCTTCTTAGCCTTCACTTGGGTCTTGAGTAATTGAAAGATAGAACATTCAAGTCAAGCACTATGTCTTAAGTTATTTGTTCCACCATTGTTCTAGAGTTTTCTTATAAGTTTTTAAAATAAAACTATGAGATTCCATTATATGACACTCTAAAGTCTCTCAATATATGTGGTATTTATAGATCCTCACCAAGGCATAATTTGTTGTTGCTTTTTTTCTTTCCTACCACTAAGGCTTATGTGGAGTTCATAGGTAGAGAGAAAGCTTAAGCATACTTGCAATGCATATGTTGTAAAGTTAAACAACGGATCCAAAGAGAGTTGAGTCATACAATCAAACCAAGATGTGCATGTGTGTGGATATATGGTGGATATATAAATGGTGGCTAAACTAATTCTACTATGCTCCTTGAAAACATATCTCTCTTTTGAAACTTGGAAATATTTTTACAAGAGAACATGAGCTATCTTATTTATCTTTTTTTTCTAGGCGGGCATCTGAGTACCCATTGTTGTAGATATCTTGGATACTTATCCATTTTTTCTCAACTATCTTTTTTTATGAATAGCTTTTGCATAGCCCATACCTCTTCTTTGCAATAAAACTTTTGAGAGATAGCAACAAGAACTTTGGAGCACTTATTTGGTGGATGGAAAAACCTATCAAGCATATTTTTTGGTGTTCACTCCTAGTGTAGGAGTAAAACATTTTTAGATGAATCTAGATGGAAGGCATGTTTTTGCGCCTACCCCCAATGTAGGAGTAGTGCATATATGGATGGAGTGTACGTGATCTTGATTTTAAGAGCATGAAAAACCTCTCATAAGGGTCAACAAAGCTTGACAAAACTCAATGCAAAATAAGCAGCATATATGTGAAAGTTTTCCTAGCCTAAATAATATGTATGGCTCTAGTGGAAATTCAAGCTTTGTCATACAGGAACTCATCATGTAGTATTTTTATGTTTTTCAAAACAAATCTCTAGAACTTTAGTGTCACTTGGAACAAGATAAACAATAGCTCAGACCTTCTCATATCATATCCGTCAATTACCTAGACTTAGATCAAGCATTAGCCACGGGTTTCAAGTTCAGAGTAAATCCTTATATCAAAACAATCTTACCCAAAACTCAGGAGAATTCAAGGCTAAAAACTAGGTACTTGAAAGGAATTACAACAGAGCAACTATTTATCATTTCTATTTTAAGAGATTATCTTAAGAGTCCCTTATTGTTTATTTAGCTCTTGAAAGAAATTAAAGCAAACTAGACACACTCTTTTTATTTTGTTTTTATTTTTTTAGATCACACATTATAACTATATATATTTCTATAAAGATAACTTTTTTACTTTACTTTTAGTTATTCATCTTTTTTCTCTAATATATATAAAAGCAAACTAAGAATAATAAAAAGAAAAGAAATACTTATCTAGATACATGGGGGATGCCTTCTTCCTCAAGCTGGTTGTTGTCGTGGTTGCTCAACGAGGTGGCCGGATGTGGAGGTGCTGGAACAGAGCCTCCCAATTTTGATTTTTGTTGTTGCTGTAGGTTGGCCATCTCGTGTCCCATGCTTACCTATCGTTGTGCATGATTATGTAACGTACCTTGTATGGCAGCATTTATCTCTACAATGGTTGCAAGTCTATTGTCGAAGCCATGGTAAGCCTCCTAAGAGTCATGATACCCTCGGCCACAGAAAGACATGCGTCCTCCCTGATGCCCACTTGAGGTTGCTTCATAATCTTGGCCTTGGTAGTTGTAGAGGTTCATTGATCGAGTACCTTAGTTCACTCTTGAAGATGAGGAATCTTGTGGTGGCGCCTCCAGTAGTGGCGCTTCCATTGGTGATGCCACCTTCTTCTGCCAAACCTGTATTGGTTTTGAATTTGATTTAGGTTTGACAAGCATCCTTTCTTGACTTGTTCCTCCTCCTTCTTCAGCGTTTTGAAGTCAACCATCAGTAGTAGAAACTGGCGACATCTTGTGTGCATCATTATTACCGGTTCAGAACTTTCTCTTGTAGAATTTGGGGGATCGACTCCCCCACACTTGCTCGAAGTGTGTTCTGCTTATGAAGACATGGTAAAGATCAAGTGCATGGGCTCTATTGGTGGAAAAACACCAACAGAACCAAAACTTTATTTATTCTTCTCTAGCCTTAGGTACATCGAATCATGTTATGATTGACGTTATGTGCATTCATTCTTATAACATGGGTGATAAGATCAGAAGGATGAGTATTAATGTGGCATTTGAATACATTTGTCAAAAAGAGTGGAGTTGTTTAACCTATGGTAGGACTGTCTATCTTTACAAAATATACCAAACTTTACATGATTATGACTATCATCTTCCAAAGGTAAGATATGCAAAATTTTAGCTCATTTGGATAAGACTATGAGATCAAGAAAGTGGTGCTATGAATAGATTTAAGACATGTTGAGTTAATCAGGTTGGATCAAACAAAGTTGTAACTCAAACATGATTGTTTCTTTGTTTATGTGAATATCGAGATTAAGGGAAAGCTTTTTAAATAATGACCACTTACCTTAAGATGTTACCTTCTTCATTGGAGTGTGATGACATTTTGTTGACACGAGATTGCACGCCATGATATAGTGGCATCTCGTTGTCCTGGTTCTTGCTGTCGACGTGTGAATTGATGTCTCTGAAGATGATGGGAGCAGATGTATTCTGGAAAATACAAGGTGGGTTGCATCCTGCTTCTCATCAGCATCCAAGCTTGATTCTTGAGAAAGCTTAATGCTAGGTTGTCTTTTGATGTTGCTCTTAGCCTATCGATTTGTTCATCCACTTCCATAGTTGTAGTGGTGGTTCCATAGGTTCATACCAAATCTTGAACATGCCTAGCTTATATTCATTCTTCCTACAAAATATTAATGGACACATATCCGAGGGAATACAATGAATTTAGAACACGGGTTGTTGTCTATAACTTCTATAATTTTCCTCTATGCTAATGAAAGGATGGTCTTAGGATTACTTTAGCATAGATTTTGTTCTTGTAGCAAATTTTATGTGGTTGTTGCATTCTAACATGGTTTAAGGCACAGGTAACTTGCAACAAAAGATAAGTGAATAAACTTTTGATACTCACAATTCTTTCTTCCATGAAGAATGAGCTGGGTCTTCTTTGCGCAAAGTTATTGGAGTTCATCACATGCCTTGATTCATCTTTGATGTGAATTTATCTCTTGACTTACCCGATTGAATTTGAGAGTTTCCTGTAGGGGTTAGTCCAACAAAAATAACCAGTGTCCACTAAAGTAATTTTTAGTTCAATAACCAAACTAGACTCCATGTCTAATTTTGATTAGGGAAGGCATTTCAACCTAAGCACTATGCTTAATTTAAAAGCCAATGGAAGTATGTCCAGTACTTCCAAAGCAAAACTTACTATGGCAGACAAAGGTAGCATGAAAGCACTATAGAGATGTACTTAAATGGAGATGAAAGAGCATGATTACGACGAGGAATTTTTGTTTTTTATTTACTAATCATGAGCCTTCATGTGCTCATATTTTTTTTCTTTTTTTCATAGAGATGCAAGTGGGATGGATATATGAAAGGAACTAAGCATGTTGTGGTTTTGATATGAGAAAATTTCAAACTAAATAGAATGGATGCATGGATTATTCCAAGTAAACATGCAGTGGAATGCAAGAAATTAAAAGATAACTACTCATCAAGTTTAGAGTCCATGAGTAAGACTTTCTCACCTTTCTTGATCATACTTACCATGACTCACATGATAGAATTTGTGAGTAGTGCAGCGTCTGTATTCGTCACTTGAGATGTGATTTGAATTCTTGTGACGTCGACCTTTTTCTCAAATCTACACATGGTTAGAGAATATATATATGTCTATACAAACCTGTGAGATGACAGGGTTCCAGTGATGATGGATCTTGAATGTTCAGGCACCCTAGGATTCTTCAATGTTTCTTCTTTTCTTGTGGAAGCTTGCCGAAAGGTTGAAACGTCGTTTGTTGTCCTGTCTTATTCCACAATTTAACAGAACATGGGTAATCCTACTCAAGCTAGTGATATGTTAATGATCTAAATCTTTACGCCAATTGTCTCCCCGGCAACGGTGCCAAAAATACTTGTTGGTATTTATTAATGCAAATAGAATATGAAGGATTCCGCAAGCGCACAGAAAACCATTGTTACATTTTACCGGGAGTATTTTAGGTATCGTTATTTATGTTTTACCACAGAGAAACAATGGAGTAAAGATTTATTGGATAGCAAAAGAATGTCTACTAATCAACATACCAGCATAGCTAAAGCAGGGGTGAATATAATGATACGAATAAAGCATAATGACACTCAGGGGATGGATCACTAAGATAATGTAAACTAGTCAACTCGGGAGAACAACGGGTGAGGTAGATTTCTATGATATTCTTATTACGTGGTCAAAGTATATATACACCCAACTATAACTAAGACTAACTCTACTCTTGTGCACTTCGGGATGCCGCTTAGACAGTAGAGCATCAATAATAGATAAATCTACTGACGTGACTACGATCCTACAATTTAAGAACCTGCTTAATTTGGTATGGACTACAAAGGATAGACAGGTCTGTCACCTCCCGCTGCTACCACACAACCAGAGAACTAGGTGTACTTATAGGCAAAGCATCGTATAAGCACCATGCTTACACACGGCTCGACTACTTAACCCAACCATGGTAAACTAGCAGGCTAAGCGCTCTATGAACCAGCACATAAAAGTAATGATAATTGTTGGTATAAATTAATACACATAGAATAATTAGCAAGCGTACGGATAATATACCGATGTAGCACTTTACCGGAAGTACCTAGTTTTATATCAAATTCGAGGAAACGTGTGTGAGAATAACCAAATCTAACTTAACCCAACTTCACAATCAAGGCTAGATAATTGGAGCATAGAGGAGACTGCTAAAGTCTTCTAGTTTTAATTTTGGTAAGCTTTGTCTTCTATTGTTTAATTCTGGAGATATTACTAGAGAAACATGGGAAGAGTATGTTTCCTATTGCAACAAAGTCCTACTAGGCCTACTAACGGGAGGTGAACTACAAAGGATTCAACGATGCTATAAGAGTCACCCTCGTGAGCTACCACTGATCTAGAAAATAGGGTATATCCACGAGTAACCTAGTCTAAGCACCAGCTTACACTACGAATACTACTTTAACCTAGGAGGTACAAGGATTAAAGTATTCAAAAGAGAGTCGCAAACCTGAAGAACAATATGAACAAGATGCTTACTTGAATTAGAAGTCGATTACTAGAGAAATCACATAAACAAGATGAAGAAGAACTTGATTTTGCTAGGGTACAAGCCATAGAGAGAGCACCGACAGGCCAGGACTCCTCCAAACTCTTCCCTCTCACTCTATCTCACTATCTCTACTACAAGACTAGATTCTATTGAGGACTAATCTTCTCTTGATTGCTAGCCTTGATCCTAGTGGACATATAAATTAGGGTTTCTGGCTTCTCAGCTCTCAGGTTCAAATCCCTATTGCCCTGGAGGGGGGTGCAGGCTGGTATATATAGCCCCATTGAATCATCCTGGACCCTCAATCAAACCGACTTGAATAAACGGCGGAGATGCAATCCTTAAGGCGGTGGAAAATCGACATAACAATAGGAGGCTGACATAGGGGGCCCACAGGTCGGCCGGCCTGTAGGTGGGGCTGGCTAGCCCCACATGTCAGGGACACGAGCTCTACTTCAGTTATTCACCTTCTAGAGTCTTCCCACATTGATTGCGCGGTGGAATTCCATGATTTCTTTTGATGAATAGGTCCTCCTTGGCGATTTTCTGATTAAATCCTATTGAAAACACAGATTCACCAAAACTCATGGAATTTGTCAGTTTAAACCTCTAAGTCTATGTTGGTAATCCATTTTAGCCATTTATACAAGTTATATTGATGGTTTATGATGAATGTTAACTACCATCAACAATAACCTCAACTAAGCAAGATGCATATTCAAAGTAAGCATAGGCATGTAGTAGGAATATGATAAATTGATAATAAGTCTTACAAGATGTAGAAGTGAAGATACAAGGCTTTGTCGAGCCTCAAAGACTAGATCTGAAACTTGAGCATGAGCCCAACTCGACCCTCACTCCTGAGCTACTAATCTACTACATTGGAGAGTTCTAGACCTAATCCTCCTGGTGTGTGTTGATCTGAATAAGAGATATGAATTAGGGTTTCCAAGATGGCTCTAGGGAGGGGGTAGGGGCTGCTATATATAGGACTAGGTAGAGTAAGGGGCAAGGAATCACCACATCATCGATCCATGTCAACTCCCTCGATCACCATTGGATGAATCGACATTGATCAACGACGGAGATGGACTCTCGAAGGTGGTGGGAAACCGATGTAGAAAGGAGACGCTAACTGGTGGAACCCATAGGCCGGCCAGCCTATAGGTGGGGTCGGCTGGCCTGTCTCTATGATAGGTGGGCCCCACCCTCCAGTGGAAGCTTCTAGACTATGTCTTGAGTTGTTTTTTACAGGCTTCGCGAGCCGAATCTCTTTCTAATATTGGTTTGCTTGTTTGGAGAGTATGACGATGGTCCCAGGGGCTATTTTCTGGATAAATCCTCCTGTATTCACATATTCACCAAAGCTCATGGAATTCATTAGTTTAAACCCCTATTCCTATGTTTGGTGTTAAAATTAAGTACATATGCAGGATATGTTGATGGTTTATGATTGATATTAACAACCGTCAACAATGATCCTTCAGAAGTGTTGGTATATTCTAAACGCACATAGATAAATCTACAAGTGCACGGATACCGTTGTAGCTTTCACCTGGGAGTATTCTAGTGTATTGTATTTATCCACAGGGAAACAATGGTTAAAAAAGTTGATAGTTCACCATCATGTATCTACTAACTAGTATACCGACTAAACTAAAGTGGGGGTAAGTGTTGATAATGATAAGAGTTATGAATAATAACACACACATAGGAGAATAAATGAGCAGTCTAGCTAAGTTGAGAGGACAACGGGTGAGTTTAGATTCCTAAATACTTCTCTATTACTTTGGTTCTATAGGGTATAACTAATTTATGGGTAGATATAGCGATCACACACAATAACACTTTGGGGCAATAGTATATTTCCAACTCTCGTGGGAGGTGAGAAAGCGTAGTTGGGGGAAGGTTGTCTAAAGCTCTACGAACACCAATCCTAATGTGGTGGATTACAATGGCCTGACAGAGCTGTCACCCCTAGGGATACCACAACTAACTGTAGGATTTAGCGCAATCTCAGGTTACCTATAGTCTAGACACCATGTCTATACTATGGATTACTACTCTAGTCACATATGATAACTAAAGCACTCAATGCGAACGAAGATCCCATGCTAAGGTATGATAACTATACTAACCATACACATGAAAGGCATAAAAGTACATAGAGAAGATAACTATATTAAAGCATAAGTCTTGTAAAAGTGAGATACAAAGATATACCTGACCTCCGAAGATTTCCCTAGAACTTGAGCATGGCTCAACTCTCAACTAGAGCTATTCTACTTCTACATCTTGAGAGCTGGCTTTGATCCTAATGAGGAGGATATGAATTAGGGTTTTAGGATGGCTCCCCTGGAAGGGGTACAAGGCCGTATGTATAGGGGATAGCGTCAATTCTGGTCCCTCGGATCAAACCGACTTCAAAGAACAGCGTAGATGCAATCTAGGAGGCGGTGAAGAACCACCGTAATGAAGGGAGGCTGACATGTGGGGCCACTAGGCCGGTTGGCCCCACATGTCATCCACTTGTGGCCTGCTTCGGTGGTTTGTCTCCTAGAATCTTCTAGAACCTTCTAGAGTTGTTTTTGTCGTAGATAATTGAGATTAAATTTGACGAATAGGTTCACCTTGATGGTTTTCTGGTTAAACCCTGCTAAAAACACAGATTCACCAAAACTCATAGAATTTATTAGTCTAAACCCCTAGACCTATGTTTGGTGATGGAATTAAGTATATATGTAGGTTATATTGATAGTTTATAATTGATGTTAATGACCATCAACAGGAAGCATGGTGATGATGGCATGATCTTCTTGGCGGCGAGGCGTTACAACAGATGACTATGCGGCCTCTAGCCAACCGCTCCTAGTTGTAGGGTTGAGAAGGCGGGCTAGAGGGGAGGGGTGAATAGTCCTTTCTTAAATTAATCACGCTGGCTAACCGAAACAAATATGGAATTAAAATTATTGGTCTAGCCAAGACTACACCTCTCTATCTAAGTTCTCAAGCACCTTATAAAGATCCTAATTGGGCAATAAAGGTGTCGGGCTAGATAGAGTTCACCTAACCATTCTAGCTTGCAAGGTCACACAAACCTATGCAACTAGTACTTCAAGCAACCGGACGAGCTCCTACACAACTAGTGAAGCAAAGCGCACAAAGCTTCTAAGCTCACTAGCAATGCTCAATAACAAGGCTACACAAGCCAAAATAGAGAGCGCAAAATACTTAGCTACACAAACTAAGCAATGTGACTAACAAGGTTACTCAAACCAAATTAGCCACGCAAGGAAGCTACTTCTATGCTACACAAGCAAGAAGGTAACTAGCAAGCTACACAAGCAAACTAATTACAAGAGCAACTACACAAGTGGAATGTATGTGTCGGTGCAGAAAGTGACCAACACGTAAATATTTGTAGTTTTGCTGTATGTTGTAATCAGATGTGGCCTAGCACTCAATGACCCAAGATTTATACTGGTTCAGGCAACATGCCCTATGTCCAGTTTGAGTCGGTCGGTGACTTTATTCCTGAGCCCAGGTGCTCAAAGTTGCTGTGGGGTTACAAATAGAAGGGAGAAAGATGGGGTGCAAGAGGTCTGGTCAGACTCCGGTCTGAAGGGCCAAGAGTGACGGGAGCTCTGTTGTGCGCTAAGTGTTCGAACGTCTATTGTTTGTTGGGATCCTTGGTCATTCGGATCATGTGTGCGCTCTATGTAGCTTTAGAGTGTCTAAAGCTAGCAGAGGATGAATCGATGTAAGTGAACTAATCTATCCCTTTGTTCAGAGAGAGCGCATCCCCTTTTATAGATGAAGGGGATGACCTTTACAGGTGAGAGAGAGTGAGAGTATGTATGCTACTAAGTCTTGTTGGCCACGCCATCGGGTACAAGATGATGGTAGGCGCCCATAACACTGTTGATGTCAGACGCATGTAGGGGAGCCTTACCGTGTTTGTCATGGTATGGGAGTTGATGGCGCCTACAACACTGTAGGGCAAATGTCGGCGCCCATAACACTACTTGGGTTCTGACATGCCTGAAAGGTTGCAGGGCACCCTTCTGATATGTCATGTCGGTACTGCAGGTGTATAGGGTACGGTCTTTGGTTTTGCGGTTGACTTGAGCGTCCTGCTTTACTTGCTCCGCCCGTCTCCTGGTCCTCACCGAGCGGGCGTCCCTGGTCGGTTGGTCCCAGTCGGCTCTGACTGCACCAGTCAGAGAAGAGCTATAAGCAGAGGTTTGGTGTATCTCTGGTTGGAGATGTGGGTCGGAGTTAGAAGCGAGGCCTTTTGGTCAGAGAGGCGGGCCAGAGTCGGAAGCAAGGCCTTCCGGTCGGAGAGGCGGGCCAGAGTCGGAGGCGAGCGAGCGTCGTTCTTCCTTGGCTAGGCCTTCCGGTCAGAGACTGGATCACCCTTCTAGCCTATCATTAGGTTTTTGGGCTGGCCCAGGCGTTGCACGTCGTTCGTGACATTGTCTATTGGGCCGAGCCTTTGTTTGGAAGCCAGTCCATGAGGGACCCCGGGTTTATAAACCTGACAGTATGAAAAGTAAATACAAGCATGTGTGATGAGGATACAAACCAACGAGAAGACAAGGATGACACGATGATTTTATCCTGAGGTTCACATGCTTGCCAACACGTTAGTCCCCATTGTGTCGACCGCTCACTTTGTGGTTTGGTGGCTAATTGGCATCACCCGCCAAGCCCACACGCTAGGCTCCACAAGAACCTACTCCAAAAGTGAGGTTAGCTCAATGACACGCTCTACTAGAGTTGCTCTTCTTGCTCCCCATGGGGTGAGCACAATCCCCCTCACAAATCCTCCTCTAGAGCACCGCACAATCTTCTCACGTGCTTCTACGGAGTCACAAGCCATCAAGTCGTCTAGGAGGTGGCAACCTCCAAGAGTAACAAGCACCACCAGCTTACAACTTGATCACCTAGTGCCGCTCGATGCAACCTCACAATGCAATCATACTAGAATCACTCACTCACTCGATCGGATGATCACTATCAAGCAAGAGTGAGTTAGAGCGCTCCCAAGCACTACTACACAGGCCACCAAGGCTCTACTGTGCTCAGCAACCGGACCAAGTGAAAGGTCCTAATATGGCTAGAGGGGGGTGAATAGCCTATTTAAAATCTACAAATCAACTAGAGCAATTTGATTAGTATAACAAATAGCGAAATGCAAACTTGCTCAAGCTCTACATGGGTTGCAAGCCACCTATCTAATAGTTCTAGTTGTTATGATCACTAGGCACACAATCCACTAGGTCACTACTCACTAAGAGCTCACACAATTGCTACACTAAAGAGCTCTACTAGATGAACTTAATCCACAAAGCAAGCTCTCAATTCTAGCTACACTAAAGAGCTTGATATAGCTAGTTTGCGGGAATGTAAATGAGTAAGTGAGGTGATTATACCACCGCATAGGGGAGTGAACCAATCACAAGATGAATACTTTATCAATCATCGAGAGAATACCAAAGGGCAAGAGACAACCAATTTTCTCCCGAGGTTCACGTGCATGCCAACACGCTACGTCCCCATTGTGTCGACCAACACTTGGTGGTTCGGCGGCTAAGAGGTATTGCACGAACCTCGTCCACACAATTGGATATCACAAGAACCTACCCACAAGTGAGGTAACTCAATGACATAAGCAATCCACTAGAGTTACCTTTCGGCGCTCCGTTGGGGAAGGTACAAATCCCCTCACAATCACCGGAGATAGCCACGAACAATCACCAACTCATGCCAATCCTCCTCCGCTGCTCCAAGCCGTCTAGATGGTGGCAACCACCAAGAGCAACAAGTGAATCCCACAGCAAAAACACAAACACCAAGTGCCTCTAGATCCAATCACTCAAGCAATGCACTTGGATTCTCTCCCAATCTCACAAAGATGATGAATCAATGATGGAGATGAGTGGGAGGGCTTTGGCTAAGCTCACAAGGTTGATAAGTCAATGCAAATGGCCAAGAGAGTGAGCTTGAGCCGGCCATGGGGCTTAAATAGAAGCCCTCACGAAATAGAGTCGTTGTACCCCTTCACTGAGCACAACACAGGGTGACTAGACGCTCTGGTCAAATCAACCGGACGCTGGACCTCAGCGTCCGATCACGCGATGCATGCCATGTGTCCCCTCTCTTCAAAAGTTGATTGCCCGATCTCAACGGTCAAGTGATGATCGGATGTAGCAGCTCAAAGTGACCGAACGCTGAACCCTAGCTTCCCGTCATTTTCAGTAAGCAACCAGAGACGACTTTTTATGATCGGACGCGTCTAGTCATGCTCAACCAGACACACCCAGCGTCCGGTCACATGGCAACTCCCCTATGCGCTGCCACGTTAGCAGGACCAGACGCAACCTTCCAGTGTTCGGTCACAGACCGACGCCAGCGTCTTCATGCTTCACCTGACCGAACACGCCGATCCTACCAAGACCAGCATCCGGTCACTTACAGTGACCTCTGTCTTTTTTGTCTAGGGCGCTGGTGGCACCGTCGGACTATCCACATTTCGATACGAGTTTCACCCCTCTTAATAGTATGGCTATCGAACCTAAATGTGATCACACTCTCTAAGTGTCTTGATCACCAAAACAAAATAGCTCCTACCATTTATACCTTTGTCTTGAGCCTTTTGTTTTTCTCTTTCTTCTTTTCAAGTCTAAGCGCTTGATCATCATCATGGCATCACCATCATCATGTTATGATCTTCATTTTCTTCACCACTTGGAATGTGCTACCTATCTCATAATCACTTTGATAAACTAGGTTAGCACTTAGGGTTTCATCAATTAACCAAAATCAAACTAGAGCTTTCACCAAGGCCAACCAACACTTCTATTTATTACCCCATGGCTCAAAAGAGCAGTTACCCCTTCACTGGGCAAAACATGCGCTGACTAGATGTGCAGGTCACAATGACCGGACACGTCGGTCCCTACGTCTGGTCACTCAAACACTGCCACATGTCACTAGCCATTTAAACTAGCCGTTGTCGCCAACGGCTACTTCACGCGCGCACAATTAACTGTTGACCGGACGTGCCTCTACGATACGACCTGATGCTCCATCGCTAGAGTCCGGTTGTTTCCAGAGAGCTCCTCAAGCCTCTATTTTGTGATCAAATGTGTCAGATCCAACACGACCGGACACAGGCTAGCGTTCGATCCCTTCAGCCTCCGCGCGCCAAGTCTAGTGCCACCACATCATCTATCATTAGCAATGACCGGAAAGGCCCCTGCGCATCAGGTCACCTTTACGCACCAGCGTCCGATCACTTGACCAAGGCTACGCCCAACCTGACCGGACGCCCAGGTCCTGCCAAGGCCAGCGTCCGATCACTCACAGTGACACCTTCTCGCCTCTGTTTCTTCTCCAAGTTGATCCATTCCAACTCTAACTTCTTCTCCTTTGCAAATATGCCAACACCATCAAGTGTACAACACCTTGTGCACATGTGTTAGCTTTTCACAAACATTTTCAAAGGTTTAGTCACTCAATTCACCACGCCACTCGATCCTAACACGTATGCAAAGTTAGATCGCTCATATGGCACTAGATGACCGATATGTAAACAAGTTTGCTTCTCTTGATAGTACAACCATCTATCCCAAATCTAGTCATAAACTTCTCTACACACCTATGATCGGTGAAATAAAATGCCCTAGGTTTTACATTTGCCTTGCGCACTCCATACCATCTCCTCCGGTGTTGATGCAACACATGCACCAACCAATCACCAAATGATATGATCCACTTCATATCATAACGTGACCGTATTTGTTCATCGATCTTGACTTCACTTGCTCTTCACCGTTGCCTCGGTCCATCGGCGCCAAGTCATCACTCAACTTGCCCTTCACACTTGCAACCAGTCCGTCGGGCCAAATCTTGTCTTAATCTTCTCCACCTTGATCACATGACTCAATGTCATGTCTCATATGCAATGAGCTCCTTCATCATCACATGTATGAGCTTTACAACATCTCCGAGCCATTTTCACCTCCATGGCATATGTTGCTCACACACATGTCTCTGTGGACTAATCACATGTGTAACTCACATTAAACATAATTAGTCCACCTAGGTTGTCACTCAATTACCAAAACCAAATAAGGACCTTTCACCAGTTCTCCACATCGAAGCCTAAAGGAATGTACAGTTTAGGATCCATAATAAAAATCACCATGGTGTGGAGTTCAGGTTGTGGAACTTGCTCTAATGGCGCCATTGGGGAGATTGGGGAGGAGGAGCACGGTCCATGTCAAGACAAGGAGCAGGCGGTTGACTCTGTAAATGAAGACCATGTGGTGATGTTGAAAGGTCCTAAATGGCTATAGGGGGTGAATAGCCTAATAAAAATTTCTACAAAGCACTAGAGCAACTTGTTAGTACAACAAGTGGAGCAATTGCTTTTTACTCTAGCTCTACTCAAAAAGCAAGCCACCTACCAATATACTAGTGACTAAGATCTCTAGTTCAATCAATAACTAAGTCACTACTTCTAAACTAGTGAGCTAGCAAGAACTAACTAGATCAACTAACTAATTCTAGTTACTCTACTTAGCTACACTAACAAGCTACTACTACATGTGTAAAACTTGATGATGGAAAACACAGAGCCGATGTGGTGCAGGTGGAGAGTAGTGAAAGTACCAACAGAAGAGACAAGTGAGATGATGGATTTGGATAGGCATAACACCACTTGTTTTGCATTCAGGGTTTCTTGGGTGAAACCCTCTGGATCGCTAGGATCATCCTCCTCAGCCTCCATATCCAAATCGCCTTCTGGATCCCCCAAAAGAGCATTCCTCTAGAATGCATCTAAGGATTAAACAACCAAACAACTGTCGTTAAAAAAACGGTCGGGAGCCGAGGGGAGGGGGAAGAGGATGGGAGGGGCATAAAAGATTTCTATACTTTTGCCATCACCTCTTCGACTTGTATTGTCTTGGGCCATCTTCGAGATCTGCAAGAAAAACAAAAACGATAATGATACGATTAAGACGTTTAGACGAAAGGACGCCTCCCTCCGCTCACTCCCACACGTGTCGCTCGCCCAGTGACCCTATCCGCTCGCCCCGTCCGCACGCCCCGATGCTCGCTGCACTGTTTCCTCTCTGTGACGCAATGCCCATCCACCCACCCCCACTCCGCCTTGTCGTCGCTGGTCCCCCGTAGCGCCATGCCCCCACCGCACCGTGCCCCATCCCCTATGGCCTCCTCCGCACTGCCTCCCTGCGCTGCCTCCTCTATGCCGCATTCCCCACCGGGCTCAATCTGTCTCGCCTGCCTCCACCGCACTGCCTCCTCGCCACGGTCGTCCCGCTAGCTCGCCACGACCGCCTCCACCAAGCTAGACAGCCGCGGCCGCCTCCACTAAGCCGACGAGCCTCCTCCAAGCAGGAGAGGGGGACGATATTCGTGTGACACTGTGCCTGATGGTGAGTTGCTCGTGCCACTGCCACACAGCGAGGTCCATGCACCGCCGTCGACCTCCGCGCCAGCGTGCCTCCATTCGTCCAAGCAAAGCCCATGTTGCAAGAGTATATTTCAAGTGTTTCAGATGTTTCATCTAGATGTTGTAAGTGTTTCATTTTGATGTTGCAAAAGTAGATCGAAATATTGCACATGTTGCAGTGCTATACACTACACGTATGTTTCAAGTGTATATTTCATCTCGTTTTCCAGATATATGTTTGCAAGTGTTTCATCTGGATGTTACATATCGATATGTTTTCACGCATATGAAAGTGTTTTCAGATGTTTTTGCAAGTGTTTCATACGCATGTTTTGAGTGTTTCAACTGTTTCGTACGTATATTGTAAATGTTTCATCTGGATGTTTCAAAAATAGATCTGGTGTTGCAGCTAGTGTTTTAGATGCATGTTTCATATATTTCATCTGCCTTTAGACATATGTTGCAAGTGTTGCATCCGGATATTTCAAAAATAGATCGGATGTTGAATCTCTATCCTCGCTTTTCTGCTGCCTCACCTCTGCCTTGATGTCTCCTCCTCCTCCTGACCCCTCCCCTCTTTCAAGCAGGATCCCGTGTTTGTGATAACAAAGCCAACTCCTATACACACACACACACATATATATATATATATATATATATATATATATAGAGAGAGAGAGAGAGAGAGAATACGTACTGTAGAACAGAAGAGTCAAAAGCAAGCAAGAAGCACTCACAGGGACCAGTCCTCGCTCAAGGATGAATGGATGATGGGTCACAGACTCACAGGAGCGAAGCGGCGCCGCAGTGAGGAATGGACAGGGGAAAGAGACGACGGGCGTTGCGTGACTGTGTGTTCGTTCTACGTTGTACCGGTTCGTTTGCGGAAATAGGTGGCTGACGAGGACATGAGAGAGCATGCTCATTTTTTTCGAAGGAGAACTGACATAAAAGCATGCTTCTCTTTTTTTTTCTTTTTTTCTTTTTTGGGTGGGGGGGAGGAGATCTGCATGTCATTTTATTAAGAAATAAAACGATATGCTCCTCATTTTCCTCCCTAATTTCTTCAGTGATCCATTAATTCTTTTGAAATTCTTGCACTCCAATGAGCTCTTGACAATTGGACATTGCATTATGGTTAATGTAGGATCATGTGATATTTGTTGGGTATATGAATAAATCAATAGTCACCCAGTGTCTCTTACATAAATCCCAAATGCCTAGTCTAAAATCTGAAAGGAGACCCGTACTCTAAGCTCTACCCATTAAGCCATCAAAGAATAAGTACAATCGCCCTGAGGGCAAGCCTCTATGTTCCCACAAGAAGAAAAGATAGTACACAAGCAGCGAACCTGGGTTAACCCTGATCTTCAGTAGGCTTTACATAAATTTTGGATTGCTTCTGGCGCTGCATACTATGTACAATAGTTGAAAGTACATGATCAAAAGATAGAGCTCATGGATTGTGTTGTCGTTGTTGACACCGCAGATTGCAACAAAAGGTTCGCCGAAGCCTTTGGAGTCTCCACATAAATGGATAACTTACATCAGGTTACAGATCCCATCTTTTCTTCACATTGAAGAGGAAAACAGGATTTCTGAGATTATCCTGGGGTACTTGAAGCATAAGCTGAAGTTTTGTTTTCATTGGCGCAGTCTTCGCTTTGCCCCCTTCTTCTCCAACCTAACATAAAAAAAACAACCCATAAAATTAATATATTACTCATGTCATTGCAATTCAAAGTTTCAAACCATCAGAAGGCCATGATAGTTTCAATGTCAATAATGCTAATTGTCAATGTGACATAGGATATAAAGGTTGATCCATGACCATCATCGCTATGTTATCCTCAAACAACCATTTTACCAAAGGTGCCAACAAGAACAATTATAGTCCCTAGGATTTAAATACTCGGTGCAAAATATGGCCAATATCTTATGTTCAATGTACTCATTATTATAAGTGCATCCCACAATAAATTGAGAAACAGCAATACCATTCGTAACACCTCAGGGCTTTGGAAAACTGAACAGCAATCTAATACCTTAGGTCCCGGGTTCAAGTCGCGGTCTCCTCGCATTGCACATGCGAGGGTAAGGCTTGCCACTAACACCCTTCCCCAGACCCCGCACAGAGCGGGAGCTCTCTGCACTGGGTACGCCCCCTTTTTTAATCTAATACCTTGGCAAGTATCCTTATTTCAGGGTTCAAACAAGAAAATAACTTGGCACCTACTCTACTAGTATAAGGTTCTCTATAAATACAATAAAGGACACGCATAACTGAAACCTGATAGTCTATGGAATTTCCCCCCAACAAACACAATCTTTATATAGCAAAACCAAACCACAATTACTGCATCTCCTTATGGACATTGTATTTTGGTTTTATTCATTTTTCCCAACATAGTGTCACCTTGAATACATTGTGTGATAAAGGTTGCAATCACCAACATTCCAACAATAAGGAAGAAGTGTGAAATGCAAGTTTTGCTTATTTTCAAACCCATCTGTTCTATATCTTATAACCACAGTAAGAGATGCTGCTGTACCATACCCAAAGAGAAGCCCATCCGACTCGCACCTCAGAATCATAACCAGCTTTCACTTTGAAATTTTTACCCACTGTATGCTTATAAACAGCATTCCAGTCATCAGTGTCGAAGCTGTAATGATAGCTGAAAGGAGGGGAAGTCAATGTTACAAATGTCCACCAGAAGAAAAATAAAAAGTCTACTGCAGAAAGAGAATGATGCATGTTGCATGCAACATGTAGTATTCCTTCAAAACAATTGCAAATAGTTTCTTTCAACTTAAATCCCAGGAATATGATGACCGTAAGTACTAGCAAGTTGCAACTGCATAGATTGTAATGTTCGATAAAAAAATCATAAGAAAATAACCAACAAAATAGGGGAAAAGACACTGAACTACTGAAGATAAGCCAATTTTCGTTTGTAGTTATTTAATTATGCTACTCCCTCCGTTCCAAATTATAAGACGTTTTAGCTTTTATAGATGCATTGTTTTTACTATGTATCTAGACATAGTGTATATCTAAGTGCATAGCAAAAGCTATGTATCTAATAGAAAAGCTAAAATGTCTTATAATTTAGAACGGAGGGAGTATGTAACAAAACAGTTAGCATGAACACTACAGTGCAGTGTTAAGATCCCGGAATACCACCAACATACAGGCAGGGCATGTTGCTGACTTTTAAGAATCTGAAGATAAACTTGCAATATATGGCAAAATCTTGAGAGGACATTAAGGGATCATATAAGCATGATCAGAAGTTGCAAAATGCAAGAGTGTTTTTATCAATAGTTCAAACCCTTCAGGTTCAGTGAAGCAAACTTCGTGTGCAGATAAAGTAATTGAATATTGGAAGAAGTCCATTTTACTCCCCTTATTAAGTACAGCCCAAGTCCGCTTACCCATTAAACTAAGATTTGGCTTTGGCTTATTTAACCCCCTCTCTTTTGTAAAAGAGTTGGTGCATTGTGGAGTCCTAAGTTGTGATATCAATGTGAGGAGAGGTAGAGGAAGATCGAAGCTAACATGGGGGGAAGCAATAAAAAGAGATTTAAAGGGTTGGGATATACCTAGAGATCTTTGTTTGGATAGGACTGCTTGGAAAACAGCTATTGACGTGCCTGAACCGTGACTAGGGGCTCATGTTGGGTTTCAACTCTAGCCTACCCCAACTTGCTTGGGACTAAAAGGCTTTGTTGTTGTTGTCTTTCGTAAAAGAATTCATTTTTCACCTTTTGCTCTTACGGCAGCCACAATGTGCTCCAAAAGCAGGTAATAGACAACAAATGCCCTCCTACTGCTGGGTAGTAACCATTGTGGAACCAGTAAAGAACAAAAGCCCCCAATAGCACTATAGTGGTAGCTAGTTAGAGAGTTAGGGTTTGTATGGGTGAGATCAGTTTGGCACTTGGTATGCACAATATATGGGTGTCACAGTTACAAGCACGGTAGAGATAGGGAATCTTCACGTACAAGTCCACCCCCCCCCCCCCCCCCCCCCCCCCCCCCCCCCCTCCTTTGTGATTCCAAGAAGCCATAGCAAGATGGAGATACTGCAACTATTACAATACAGAAAGGAAGGTAGTAAACTTGTATTTGATTTGAATTTGCTACTTGAGTTTGTGTGATCGATGCATTGTTTGAAGCAAGAATATGCAGGGCTGTGTACATCAATTGATGAAGGTAACAAGACAAGCTTCGTGAAACTGGTTCCTATTTCTGTAGAAGAGAAACAGAGAGATGAGAGGAAGGCGGAAAAGCCAAGGAGAAACAAAGAGTTTTAGGCAGCATCATGTATGTCAAGCACCAGTTTCCATGTCAAAAGAAGGCCAAGCTATAGCATTCTTGAGCAGCAAAAGTGCTCAACCCTCTCTCCATGGAGACGAAACCAGGATCAAATAAGAGCCAAAGATGAATAGTGATCTGGTTTAAGAAAAAGAGGGTGTTAAGTTAACTAAATCATACTTTAGCAGGTTAAGTGGATTCCAACAATACTTCGGGAGACTAAAATGGAGTTCTTTGAATATTCTTTTCATTGCTGAAGGTGGCTTGGTTTTTCTCTAATGAACACATCATCAAGAAATCTTTGCTAATTTGTAGCAAAACAGATTGAACACAAGTGCAATTCACATAATAGTTACTGGAAGTAACTTGAGAAATTAAAGACCTGAAGCATTAACAGTGTAGAGACCTTGTGACGAAAAAATTGTTTAGTGAATGCATTTATAAGTGGGCAAAAGACAATGATCACAGAACAATGATTGTAGCCTCACCTCAACTTATCAGAAGGACCAAAACGCCTTTTGAAGTCTATGGATACTGCATTGGAAGGCAATGAGGCACTTGGAACTAAAGTTAATTCCTCGTCCTGCCACAGGAAACGTTCATACAGAATCAAACTTAACAGGAAGTCCAAAAAACAGAACAATGAAAATCATTAAATAGCTCACCTTATAACAATATCTTAGATTAAGATCATTTTCGTTGTACTGAGCAGTAAGAACACCGTCCAAGAAATCAGATTTTCCAATCCCATATACAGACAGCACCTTTTCGTCATCTTCATTTCTCTTCTCTTCCACTGAAACTTGACCAATAGGGAAGTGGAATGTTGCCCTTGGCTGCTAAATAAAATAAAAAAGGTGAAACCTTTCACATTTAATAGGGTTTAGATCCCATATACTATTAGCCAAAAGAGAAATTGATGAAGTGTCTTATTTAACAAGAACATACATGAGTATAGTATTCACAAAATCTCAGAAATGCAACTTTAAGATATATGGTACATTCATGATGCAACTAAAAATAGAAAATATAGAGGTCAGATGTACAAGAATATTTAAGATAACACAGTCAAAATAGTATTTGAATGGTCAGTATTTTAATATTATGAACCTCTTTTTACTGTTAGGAGTAGCGTTTCTAGTATTTCCCAAGGTGATACCAGAGCATGCATGAACTGGATACAGATCGTGTGCAGTTGTTACTACTACTGCAAGATAAGCAGTGGCTGCACCTGAGCCATCCATAGGAGAATGAACGGCTTGGATGAGAGCCCTCCTTTTTCCTTCTTTTCTCTTGACTTTATTCTACCAACAGCCCTTTTGAGGGAAATGGCAGCAGCGAAGAAGTGTTTGGCGCCATTTTATTGCTGAGACGAGCCAAGCGACGCACTTCGGTACAAAAACCTTTGCAAAATATTCCTTCCTTTGGCTAATTGTACATGTTGCAGTTTTAACCATGGGATAGATGGCCGGCACTTTTAGAGAATATGTTATGTAAGTATAGGTTAATTGCACATGTTGCAGTAATTTGAAAAATCATTATCTCTAAATTGTTTATGTTCAAAGGCTGCATTTTGGAGGTATGATAAAGTCTGCTAATGTCTGATGTAAGTTTTGTACATTAATGAGGCGCAGAAGTGCACAACCTTGGTATAAGCAAAATGATCTTAGTTTAACCATATGCTATCTTGTGTCGAGCATATGCTCTTTTGTCAATGTAAATCAGCAATTGGGGATGCAAGTTTCTATATATTAGAGCAAGTATTACAAGGGGTTGTAAGCAGGCTGTATGCTGCCGTGGAGGAGAGAGGGGAGAAGAGAGAAGAGATGCAGGTTGTAAGCTTACAGCCAGTTTATGCACAGGAACCAAGAAGTTCAGTGAGATAGACAAGTGGGTTGTAAGCCAGCTAACTATTATACGAGTAGGCTGATAGATTGGTTGTAAGTTTCGTACAGCCAACAGTCAGCTGTATTATTAGCCTTGCATTTAAAATAGTAATAGCGAACCTTGATACATGCAAAAGGATCTCAGCTTATCATTTGCTCTTTTGTGTTCGCCATATGCTCCCTCCTTTGTAAATGTAATTGGAGGACATTAATTCCCAGTCCAGAGTAAAATATATGCAATATACTACTCCCTCCATGTTCTAAAGAAAGTTGTTTTAACATTGTTTTAAGTCAAACATTTTAAACTTTGACTACAAATAAATACTTTTGGTTCGAGTGTTAAAATATAAAAATGATGTAAATAGATTCATCTTGAAATGTAATTTTATAAAAGTATAGATTGACAATATTTTATAAATATTTTATAGTAAAAAGTAGTGGTCAAAGTTATTTTTAAGACTGTATAGATGTCAAAAACGATTTTGTTTAGGGACATGGAGGAGTACATTATTATACTGTTAACGGGCTTTTTAATAAAAGGAGATACTGTTAACGGGCTATCCTGTCTTAATTGCATTATTGTAATATTTATGCCTTCTCTTTTCTGATCTCTAATTTTTTAGTCAAGAACCGACTGATAGCAGAGGCCGATAGAAAATTAAATGATACAGAAAAAAGAGGGAGAAGAAGAGCTCGCATCTAAGCAGTTCCTTCACGTGTGGATGGCTCAGGTGCACCCACTGCTTATCTTGCAGTAGCAGTAACAACTGCACCGGATCTGTGTCCGCATGAACTCACTAGTTTTATTCCATGACAACAAAAGATCATGATTTATCTGAATGCACAACATGACAGCAGCTTAATAGGACATCTGAACCTTGTTAGAATAGCTAAACTATTTGAGAAAGGATAAAAAAAATGTCACCAGTAAAGGAACCTAGATACTCACCAAACCACTGTAAGGCACCAAAGATGATATCTCCATTTTATACAATGGATCACCCAGACTAGTTATCACCGAAACTTCTCCTTGTTGTGCCTGAGAAACCAAGGAAAGGCACATTAAGGGGGAAAAACTCTCTAAACAGAGTAAAAGTACGAAGTTTAAGTGCAACTAATATGCAAATATTATTTGCTGACCACTTGTAAAGGCGTTCCTTGACTCAAATTTACGGCGCAATACCTTGACATCGTGCGAGGCACGGAGCTGGACGGCGCCTCCAGGAAGCGAGCAGTCTCCGCTGAGCAGCGTGTTGCGTGCCTCGACGTCGTAGAGCACGGAGAAGTGCTTGGTGATGAGCCCCACCAAAGGCGCGGTGAAGAGCTGCTGAAGTGGGTCCCCTTCCTCCCCGCCCCCTTGCCACTGGCCCTGCGGGTCGCTCTGGAAGGAGAGCCGCAGCTTGGCGAGGTCCCCCGCGAGCTTGCACGACACCTTGTTCACGAACACGCCCTCCTCGCTATCGTACTCCGTGGTCACCCGCAGGCTCGGCAGCCTCCGCGGCCGTGAGACCACAGGTTCCGGAGATGGCAGCGGGGGAGGAGGAGGCGGTGGCGGTGGCGGCGGGGGCGGGCAGAGGAAGGTGAAGGGGCAGCGCAGCCCGCTGAGCCATGGGGGAAGCTTGATGTTGAGATTAAGGAGATTGGGGTTCTGGGCGGCGGTGGTGGCGGAGGTGGTCGTGGCGGCGGCGGACGCCATGGGGGCGGCGGAGGAAGCGAAGCGAAGCGGGCGGAGTTGGAAGAATCGGAGGACGAGGGAAGTGGGAAACTTTCCGGCATGGGATTCGGGAGGCCTAGGAATCGGTATTTTTTCGATTTAGGACCCGGATCTATTGCTTATTCCAGCTAGGGCACTGCTTGGATGCTGACAGGACTTGTTGGAGAGATCCAGAATACAAGTGAAATTACGAATATACCCTTACTAAAGTTTTCTTAACATCTAATAATCACACCTTGTGAATAGAGAAAGTTAAATTGCTTCAGAATAAAAATTTTGAGTGCTAGAAGTACACTTATCATGAGACAGAGATCTATCTCTTATAAAAACTAATCTTGACTCAGTCCTAAGTAAGGTGGTGTTTGGTTGCCTCTCCTAAATTTTAGTCGTTTGTCACATTAAATGTTTGGACACATGAATGAAGTATTAAATATAGACTAATTACGAAACTAATTATATAGTTTGCGACTAATTTACGAGATGAATCTTTTAAGCCTAATTAGTCCATGATTTGGCAATGTGGTATTACAGTAAACATGTGCTAATGATAGATTAATTAGGCTTAAAAAATTCGTCTCGTGGAGTACTGACAGATTATGTAATTTGTTTTTTATTAGTATCCAAACATCCTATGCAACGTCCTCCCGACACACCTCCTAAATTTTAGTCACTGATCCGAACACCACCTAAACTGCGTTTGAAGCTGCCTGCTTCTGACATATCGAAAGTTCTGGTAAACGTCTAAAGTTCTGATATCGCCTCGAACAGCTAGAATCTACTTGATCTCACCCACTCACTTCTACTTCTAAGGGGGCGTTTGGATCCGGCTACTAAAATTTAGAAAGTGTGTCAGGAAGATGTTGCATGTGGTGTTCGGATACTAATAAAAAAACAAATTACGTAATCTGTCAGTACTCCACAATACGATTTTTTAAAGCCTAATTAATCCGTCATTAGCACATATTTACTGTAGCAAACATTGTCCAATCATAAACTAATTAGGCTTAAAAGATTCGTCTCGTAAATTAGTCGCAAACTATGTAATTAATTTCATAATTAATCTATATTTAATACTTTATACATGTGTCAAACATCCGAAAGAACAGCGACTTAGGAAAAGCAACCAAACACTCCTGGCCATGGCCTACTTCTAACGATCGTACGCCTCATTTATTTCGACCAACATGCAGCCAAAGCTTCGACCTATATCATTCAAAGCCCTCTCCACTTTTCCTAATCGCATAATCAAGGACGCGCTGCCACGGCTGCCACTTGTGACTGTTGTGAAACTAAATGGGTCTCTAGAAATTGAAAAACGCCAAACAACCCTCGCGCGTTTACTGACGGGCGGATCCATATAGGTCCAGACCAATACGCGAAATACACTGTACGATACAGGTTCCTACCGTATTGCACCCCTCTCGCACAATCGTCTGCACCCACAGCCAAGCTCAACCAGAGAGAGCCCACAGCTTCCCAACAATGGCCCAACAGGCCGTCACGCGTCGCCTCCCCTCCCGCGCCTCTTCTCTCCCCTTCGCACTTCCCCTGCGTCTATTCTCCCCCTTGACGCGAAGTCCGGTGGCAGATGGTCGACTGGCCGACGGCTGCGGCACTGCTGCGCAACTGGCCGCCGGGCGGCTACACTCCGGGGCTCCGAGCACGGGCGCCAGGAGTCCAGGAATGCAGCTGGTTCTGATTTTTTATTCTCTCTCGTATTTGGTAACTAGATGATACCCCGCGTGGCTACCGGAATCATGTTGCGGTGTAAGGAGAATTTATGGAGGGAGAATTGATCAACAACACCATAAATATGTTGTTATAGGATTCGAGGGATATATTTAGATAAACAATGGGTGCGAATATAACAAAGAATAACATATGACTCCCTTAACATTTCGTTGCTGAAAAAGGATGGTGCACCTCTAAAATCGTCTATATATTAGTGTGATATTTTGGAATTGTATTATTTTCTAGTTAGAGTATTGGATATTAAGGCATTTATAAATTTATATAAATGAAAAGTAGGTATGTTCATGTGGAGCGTTCATGCTAAACCAAATCGGCACATGGAAGGAAGAACCGGTGCGTAGACTTTCGACTCCAGCTTGTAATATAAAGAAATTATTAATTTAGAAACACATCTAAACACAGCAGTCAGCTTGATTCTTCATTTGTTTGTATGGATAATGGATTTCATTGGCCGGCCTGGAGTAGTTCATATGCGACAGGAGGGAGAGATAATTCAAACAGTACAGTAAAATACTACGAAACACGACAGGGCGACGGAGAATCCAATAATCCATGCGGTGATTTTAGTACAGGTATCACTGTATAGCATTGGCATGCTGCTGGCTGCGAACCTGTACGTGTTCACACGCTGGCAAGAAAAAAAAAACGCGTACCTGCCTAAGTTTTTATTTTACAAAACAATCCCTCCTCTAATCCCATGCGCTTCAACCGACGACACAGCACGCAGTCTTATCTTCCACCGACCGCACCGCACGCCTGCAACGCTGTGCTCTCCGCCCGCATGCGCCCCGAGCCGGCGCCCGCACGCCTGCAAAGCCAGCACCGATTTTGCGCCATCTTGTAAACCTCGACGCGCTAGCACCATCTTCTCTTCCAAACACTCCCTCCCGGTTGGCGTCACCTGGCATCCACGCTCTAATAGGAGACATCCAACTCTACAGAGTTGGTGGCTCCATCACACTACGCTATAAAAGAAGGGTGGAGACCGACGGCTCAGATCACGAGGTTTATCTGAGCTACCGTCATCCAACCGACACAATCCTAATCCGATCTAAGAGATGGTGCACAGCCAGTGACGGAAAGCACCGTCACCGGCCAACGCCGCCACTGCACCGTCGCCTTTCGACACAGTGCCTCCACCGAATCTTCACCAAGCACCGCGATGGCCAGCCCGTCTTCCTCGAAGGCGGCTGATGGTTTGCACTTCTTCCACCCCTCTCCCTCTCACTCTATCCGTTAATCTCATACTGGTAGATGTTATAGGACTCGCTGTTTACTCAAAATACATGTACACATGCTAGATCTATGGCTAGTGACCCTGCTTTAAATCTATCAATGGTATCAGTCGCCTAACTAGGCGTAGATCTAGTCTATCGGAATAGAAAATCGAATAACAGCATTTAGAAGGAGGTGATAGATCTGTTTCGGATCTAAGCAGAGGGTTCGTCAAACCCTAAACCCAAATTAGGTAAAGAACAGCAGTAAGAACGGGTCCCGGCTTCAAGAGAACTCGAACCGAGCCCTAACCCGTGAAGAAACCACTCGGGGAAGATGAACAATAAAGAAACCCTAACCCTAATCTCGATCCTAACCCCATCTCCAACCCTAAATCGGATAGATCTGAGAAGAAAAGAAAGAAAAATCCAATCAGAGAAGAAAAGGGAAAGGGGAAGAGGCCTACTTCGCCGCTGCACCGCGCTGCCGCCTCGTCGGCGCGTGAGAAGAAGGGTCGAGCCGCCGCTGCACGTTGAGCAGGCGCGTGCTCTGGCCAAGGACGCCGCGGCCAGGCCGCTCGACGGCGGCGCGCTCACCCGCTGGGAGCGCGTGCGCCGGCGAGGGGGCCGACGACGGTGCCGTCATCGCCTCGCCTCACTCGGTGTCGTCGCGGGGCTGAGGGAGAGAAGGAGGAGAAGTGTCGGTGTTTTGGACCGGCGGGCCCTCAACCAACTAGTGAAAATATACTACGTGCCCCTAGTCCCGGATGGTGATGCAAAGAGACATAAGGTTTATACTGGTTCAGGCAATAGGTGCCCTACGTCCAGTTTGAGAGATCGATCTTGTATTCCTTGCACCGAGGTGCTCGTAGTAGGGGGTTATAAGCAGGGCGAGAGAGGGAGCTAGTCCCAGGTCTCTACGTGGAGCGGTGTGAATTGCTTGAGATGTTGATCTCAGGCAGCGGGGAAGCGCGCGTGTTATAGAGTGTTGAGTGTGTGTTCATCTGAGCGTCTATGCATGAGTTCGTGAACTCGCGAGTTTGTGTGCTCGTGTGCCTCTGTCCGTCCGTTCGTTCGTGAGAGCGTGAGCTCATGTCTCCTGTCTAGAAACGGCCCCGGTCACTCCCTTTTATAGTTGAAGGGGGACAGGGGTGATACATGTGTTCGCTACGCGGCGTCCTATGAGGGGGTGGCGTTTCTGAGCCCTGTAGCTTATCACTGTGGCGGCATGGTCGACGGAGCGGTCTTTGTCCTTGATGCACTGGAGCGACGCGCCGGTCACGCCCGATCCTGTGCGACGTGGGAGCTCCAGTGATAGCTTGAAGCAGGGCATAGCGGACGACGTGCCGGTCGTTGTGTGTCGACAGCGTAAAGGGCCGAGGCCCAGTTGGCGCCGAGGCCAAGCCATCGTGGGGGGCTCGGCGGGCGCAAATCTCGAGGCTGTCGAGACCCCGAAATGGATGGCCGAGGCTCGGAGGGAGCAGTTGGATCTGTACACTGATTCCGAGGCTACAGGGACCCGGACCTGACTCCCCACGCCGCACTGTCCTTGGAGCAGTTGGGGTTAGGCAGCACAGTGCAGCACGGGCGTCCGTCGTGGGCACAGTGCCGAGCACAGCGGCCGGTAACCCCTGCCCCATCCCGTCCCGGACGGCATGGTGTTGATGCGACTCCCATCTCGTCGGTCACTCCGATGTGTCGAGCCGTCGTTCGGCTGACGTCGCGGGAGTGGTTGGGCGTGCTAGTTGGACGTGATGTTCTGTCAGGGAAATCGGTCGAGGCGGAGGCGACGGGGTTGTTGCCAAGCCGGCCTCGAGCGAGATGGAGAATCGGTACCCGTCCGAGGCCTTACGAGCCAGCCTCGAGCGAGACGGAGAATCGGTACCCCGTCCGAGGCCTTATGAGCCTGCCGCGAGCGAGACGGAGAATCGATACCCTATTTGAGGCCTTACGAGCCGGCCTCGAGCGAGACGGAGAATCAGTACTTCGCCCGAGGCCTTACGTGCGGAGCCTCGAGCGAGGCGGAGAATCGGTTTGAGGTGGGCCGAGTGGTCCGGCCGAGCCTCGGACAAGGTGGGGGTTAGCCAGTAGTTATCTCTTGACTTTGATTTTTATAGGGTCTAAGCGATTTTTTGGTTCTTGCTCAGGGGACCCCTTTTTACGGTACCCAACAGTAGCCCCCGAGCCTCGGGGAGAGTGTGAGCGCTCTCCCTGAGGTTTTGACGAGACTTGGCTCGCGGCAGCTCCTGGCGGGATGGTGTTTCGTACTCGAGGCTTCGGTGGGTGCGCGCGAGCGCACCCACCGGGTGTAGCCCCTGAGGCCCCGGAGGAGTGGATTTATTCCTCTAGGGGCTTTTCTCATGTTGAGCGAGGGGTTTTATCGCATTTGGCAAGCCCATGAGTGCGAGCCTGGGCCGCTGGGTCTCGGCTTGGTTGCAGGAAGAGCCCCCGAGCCTCTGCACGGAGCGAGAGGGCAGTCAGGAGTTCCCCTAGCTTTTTGTGCGACCCTCGCGCATCCTTTTCGTTTGGAAGGAGGGGTTATTTGCCGAGCCCTCAAGCGCGAGCCTAGGTCGCTGGGTCTCGGCTTGGTTGCAGGAAGAGCCCCCGAGCCTCTATACGGAGCGAGAGGGCGATCAGGAGTTCCCCTGGCTTTTTGTACGACCCTCGTGCATCCTTTTCGTTCGGAAGGAGGGGTTATTTATCGAGCCCCCAAGTGCAAGCCTAGGTCGCTGGGTCTCGGCTTGGTTACAGGAACAGCCCCCGAGCCTCTGCACGGAGCGAGAGGACGATCAGGAGTTCCCCTGGCTTTTTGTGCGACCCTCGTGCATCCTTTTTGTTCAGAAGGAGGGGTGGAATATGCTAGGCTACCCTCGGTGGGCGCGAGCGGTGACACTTCCGATGAGCTGTTATCGGGTAAGTCTGAGTGGAGGCCCGTACCCCATTCGATAGGGGTCGACTAGCAATCTAGAGACGCACTCCAAAAGTACCAGAGGGCTTCTCTAGTGGGTACCAGGGCCATTCGATTGGCCCCAGGGGCTCGGTGCCTCCCTACAGTGGGATCCCATTTAGAGACTTCCCTACCAGTCTCGGACATGACTTAGGGCATCCCAAGCAATTGCTTGCTTGGGCCTCGGCCATGTACGGGCTCGCCCATAGTCGTCCCTGACTCTGTTTGTCCTAGGGTGGTTGTTGAAACCCTCGGAGGCCCAGCCTTCGAACCCCTGAACCGTAATAGGCTCGGTGCCTTTTATTGTGTTTTTTCCTGCGAGTTCGGGTTGCTTGTCTTCGACCTAGTTGCAGGAAGAGCCCCTAAGCCTCTGCATGGAGCGAGAGGGCGATCAGGAGTTTCCCTGGCTTTTTGTGCGACCCTCGCGCATCATTTTCGTTCGGAACGAGGGTTTGTTTGCCAAGCCCTCGAGTGCGAGCCTGGGTCGCTGGGTCTTGGCTTGGTTGCAGGAAGAGCCCCCGAGCCTCTGCACAGAGCGAGAGGGCGGTCAGGAGTTTCCCTGGCTTTTTATGCGACCCTCACACATCCTTTTTGTTCAGAAGGAGGGGTTGTTTGCCGAGCCCTCGAGTGCGAGCCTAGGTCGTTGGGTCTCGGCTTGGTTGCAGGAAGAGCCCCCGAGCCTCTGCACGGAGCAAGAGGGCGATTAGGAATTTCCCTAGTTTTTTGTGCGACCATCGCGCATCCTTTTCGTTCAGAAGGAGGGGTTGTTTGCCGAGCCCTCGAGTGCGAGCCGGAGTCGCTGGGTCTTGGCCTGGTTGCAAGAAGAGCCCCCGAGCCTCTGCATGGAGCGAGAGGGCGATCAGGAATTTCCCTGGCTTTTTGTGTGACCCTCGCGCATCCTTTTCGTTCGGAAGGAGGGGTTGTTTGTCGAGCCCTCGCCTGAGTCGCTGGGCCTCGGCCTGGTTGCAGGAAGAGCCCCCGAGCCTTTGCATGGAGCGAGAGGGCGATCAGGAGTTCCCCTAGCTTTTTGTGCGACCCTCGTGCATCCTTTTCGTTCGGAAGGAGGGGTGGAATATGCCAGGCTACCCTCGGTGGCGCGTGAGCGGTGACACTTTCGGTGAGCTATTATCAAGTAAGTCCGAGTGGAGGCCCGTGCCCCATTCGGTAGGGGTCGGCTAGCGGTCCAGAGACGCACTCTAAAAGTACCAGAGGGCTTCTCTAGTGGGTCCTAGGGCTGTTTGATTGGCCCCAGGGGTTTGGTGCCTCCCTGCGGTGGGATCCCATTCAGAGACCTCCCTACCGGTCTCGGACACGACTTAGAGCGTCCCAAGCGATCACTTGCTTGGGCCTCGGCCATGTATGGGCTCGCCCATAGTCATCTCTGACTCTGTTGTCCTAGGGCGGCTGTTGAGACCCTCGGGGGCCCAGCCTTCGAACCCCTGGACCGTAACGGGCTCGGTGCCCAGTTCCTTCGTCTGAAAGGAATCGGGTGGGGGATATTCCTCTCCCATCGGCTGACAACGGCGGGCGTGCCTTTTGGGGCGGTTTCTCGGGGAGGCGAAACGGCGCCTACTGTCGCTGCAGTTGGATGCGACGCGATGTCTGTGGATGGGACGTTACCGTGCGTGCAATTAATGAGGAAAAGGTGGACGCATGGGCGGTTTAATCGGATCTGGATTAACTGCGCCAGATCTGAGGGAAACTTCCCCGGTTTCGTCGCCCGTCTGTTTCGCCCCCTTCCTGCATAAATATGTGATGAGCCTCGCCCCTCTCCTCCTTACCTTGCCTGCATTCGCCTTTTCTGCCCTCGAGCCGTCGCTAAGAACAGAGAGCGTCAGGGAGAAGAAGGGAGAAGGGGGAGGGAGAGAGGGAGAGAGCGAGCCTTACCACCGTAGCCGCATTCTCCACCGCACTCATGGCCAGCCCTGTTGTCATTCAGGTGGATCCTTAGGGTCCGTACGACATGTCCGTGGAGACACTGTAGTCGCTCGTCGATGACGGCCTCCTCCACCTAGTTACCGACCCCACCAGGCCAGAGTGGATTGCTCCAGTGGGCGAGTAGGAGCCTAGGCTGCGCGATGGCTACATCATGTGCTTCGTGTCCTTCCACGAGCGTGGTCTCGGCCTGTCGGTAGACCGGTTCATGCGGGCGCTCCTGCACTACTACGGCATGAAGCTTCACAACTTCAACCCCAACTCCATCGCATAGGTGACCATCTTTGTCGCCGTCTATGAGGGGTACCTGGGCATCATCCCCCACTGGGAGCTATGGCGCCACCTTTTCCGGGTGGAGCTCACCACCAAGCCAATGGGCACGACGGGCACACGGAAGGTGACGAGGGCCGGTGGCTACACTCTCCAAGTGCGCCAAGACCGGCAGCACCTCTACATCCCAGCCCAGCTCGCGTCGTCCAACCGTCGCTGGTACAACAGCTGGTTCTACCTCCACAACAATGACGATGGGCTTCCCCCTATACCGGGCGGGACGTGGAGAGCCTGCCGGAGAAGTGGAGGTATGATGTCCTGGTGGTCGATCAACCCAAGCTACAGTCGCTCCTAGAGGGACTAGAGAGGCTACGCAGCCACGGCCTTATGGTGGCCATGGTCGTGGCGGCCTTCCACCGCCGGAGGGTGCTGCCGCTAATGGCTCGGTGGCGGCGCCTGTTCGACATGACACCGAATGAGCTGATCGAGGGCATCCGGATGTCTGTCGCCGCCCTCTTCGATGAGGAGATTCTACGTCGGGTGAGGGAGACGGTGGAGGGGTGGCTGAAGAGCGGTGGTTTGACCCCTATCATGATGCGCCCGTGGTGGGGGTACCTCTCCCTGGTAAGTCACGTGCTGCTACGGCCCCCAAGGCCTCCTCATTCCTCACTATTTCCTGTTCCCTTATTTGTGTTCGCCGTTCCTGTAGGGGTTGAGGGATGTGCGAGCCTCCTCGCTGCCCATTCCCGAGGACGCAGAGTGGCGAGCGGTGAACTAGGCGCATGCCGAGGCGTAGAAGAAGAAGAAGGACACCGAGGAGGCAAAGTGCAAGAGGAAGATCCTTGAGCATGAAGAGCTGGAGAAGCGTCGCTGGTAGTAGAGGCACGATGGTCTCCCGGTGGAGTCATCTCCGTCACCGTCATTGTCGACTTCCTCAAGTGATGACGACGAGAGCGAGGTGGGGCGGGGTACCTTGGACCATCTCCCTGACGTCAGGGGGACGACGCTCAGGGCATCGACGAGCAGCCTGGCATTTCTAGGAGGAGGAGGAGGAGAGGACGCCTCGGGGCCAGCGATCGCCTACCCCGGGGCCGAGGCCGACACGCCCGAAGCACGAGTGTTAGGGAAGCGAGCCATCAGCCTGGTGGGCTCGACGGCTGAGGTGGAGCGGGCGGTGGTGCAGGCGACGCAACCACCCCCACAGATGGTCGAGGGGGCGCTAGAGCCCAGCGAGGGCCAGCCGGCACCGGTAGACACGGAGGACGAGGGACACGATGCAGAAGCGCTTGTGTCCCCGATCGAGGTAAGTGTTTTATCAGTGGAGTTGCAGCATCTCCCGGTCGTCCCTTGGTCGTATGCTGACCTTGTAAGCATCTTGCCTTCAGCCAGAAGCGTCATGTGGAGGCGCCCACCTTGGCGCCATGTAAGGCACTCAAGGTGAGCACCAGCTCCACCGCCCAATGGGTGGTGGAGGCGCAAGCCGCCATACAACGTGGCGCGGTGTCGGTGAGGGCCATCCTGAAGGAGCCGGTCGCCCAGGGAGAGGTTACCGAGGTGGCCACGGAGCAAGCGAAGGAGGAGGAGCCTATGCCCCATAAGGCCGGGGCCCATGGGTTGGATGAAGCCGAGGCGCCCTCAGTCATTGAGGCCACCGAGGCCGAAGCCGAGGCCCTTAGGACTTCCGAGGCTGAGGCGACAGAGGTCGGGGCGTCTAGGACCACCAAGGCTGAGGTGGCGGAGGTCGGAGCCCCTGGGACCACCAAGGCTGAGGTGGCGGAGGCTGGCGTGGGCGCGGCAGAGTCAGCGGCCTAGGAAGTAGAGACGGAGGCGGGGCAAGCTTCAATACTGCCCCTGGTCCAAGGCCTGTCGTCGTCGCAAGAGAGCGCCTAGGAAGTGGAGGTCCATTCGATCTCTTTCGACGATACTTCTCGGGGGAAGGAGGTTGCGGATGCTGAGGCAGCCAGCACCTCAGAGCAGCTAGCTCTGACCTCTGGTGAGGGAAGCTCGGCCCTCATGTGGGTACAACCCGAGCCCCACGAGTGGGATCACCCACGTGTCTTGTGGCAGAGCCAGGATGACCCTGAAGGGGAGCCCCTATTCGCTCTCGAGGACGCAGCCGAGGGGGGGCACTGGAGCACTTTCAAGCAATACCGCCATCTGGCGGAGCGGTCGCTGTGGACAGCGCTGTCCGTCATGGCTAATGATCTGCCCGGCGTCGCCCAGGTATGCGTCTTCTTTTCTCGTGCGACGTCGTCTTTTTCTCGAGTTTTTTACGCAGTACTTGACGTCCATTCTACCTATCCAGGAGCTCAAGGCCCGATCCCTCAGGAAGTCGCTGTTCCTCCGGCGGGAGAGGGGCGTCTAGGACTAGCTCCGGTAGCAGAAGGACCTACTTGCTGGTGCCAACGAGCTTCTGTCGGCACAGAGCGTGGAGGTGGAGGACCTCCGCCTTTGCTGTGCCGATGCGAAGGCCGAGGTGGCCATGGTTCGGGAGCAGGCCGCCCCTTTGGCGGCACGGATCAAGGAGCTGACCCGGGTGGCCGGCGAGCGGGACACCTTTGGGTCCCGGGCCGCACAATTGGAGGTCACTGCCAAAGCCACCGTCGGGCAGCTGGGGGTAGAGCAGGGTGCGCACCTACTGACAAAAGCCACCCTAGCTGAGGCCCTCAAGGTGGCTGAGGCCTCCTGGGCCAAGGCTTTAGTCTGGAAGGGGAAGGCCAAGGGTGAGTCCTGTTCCCCTTGTTTTATTTGTTTTTCTTGCGTTCGACCCCTAACTCCCTGATGTAATGTAGAGCTGGAGAAAGAGGCTTCTAGGGCGGCCGAGGCCTCTCGGGTCGAGGTCCGGCGCTGGAAAGAGAAAGCTGAGGCCTCTCGGGTCGAGGTCCAGCGCTGGAAAGAGAAAGTCGAGGGTGAGTCCTGTAGGGCTTCGCCCCTGTTTGGCTTATTTTCTTTTGCGTTTAACCCCATCCTGGTGTCTTTGGCGCAGGGTTGGAGAAGGAGGTCTCCCAGGTAACTGAGGCCTCTATCGTAGTGCAGGCAGTGCTCGAGGCCGAGATCAAGGAGCACAACACACTGCAGAGCACCGCCCATACCGTCTGCGAGGCCCTAGAGGTTGAAGGGGTCGAATCGGGCAGCTCCCTTAGGAGCCGCTTGACCGCGTTGCACACGAGCGTTAAGCGCACCCTGGCCGTCGTCTCTTCGCACTACACCGGTGTCGACCTCGAGGCCATCAGTGACGGCTACGTCTTGGCTGAGGATGACAAGGAGGCCAATGAGGAGGTCACAAAGCTGATGGAGGTGGCTGAGGGCCCCGACATGGCATTGGCCAAGCTATTTGAAGAGGAGGTGGTTCCTCCCACGCCATCTACCGACGCTGGCGACCCTGAGCCTTGACCTAGGCCAAAGAGGCCATGTAACCGGATTAGGGTTATCGCGCCATGACGCTTGTGGCCATCGAGGCCTTTTTAAAGTACTTATGTGTCTACACCTTTTTAATTGTTTTTTATTGTTTTTCTGAGCCTCTGCCCTCTACCTTGTCTCAGAACATATCACTTGCAAAAAACTTCCTCGGAGCCTAAGCTGCCCCTTGGGTAAAAGGTGGTGAGGGAGTGCCATAGCCCAGAGGCGTAGGCCATCTCATGGCTCGGCATGCCTTTTGGCTCTGAGACAGACTTCCGGTCCTTAGGTTTTTTACAATCGATTTGTCAGAGCACGCTAGAGAGTTTGGCGTAGAAATTTATTCACAAAACGAAAAATGGTGTCTGGGACTTAGGGGAGGTCCCCCTTCTAGCCCTCGAGGGAGGCTCGGTTCTGCAGAGGCAGAGCTGAGTCTTGTTTGAGCCCCGCGATGGGCACCTCTGTAGAGGTAGAGCCGAGTCTCCCTTGTCGCGTTATCGTAACGCTGTTCCCCCATCGATAGGTCGAAAAATCAGAACAACTAAAGAACGCTTCTTTATCGTATTTCGAGAAACAATGTATACAATGCTTGGAAATTTAAGGGTAGAAGCGACGTAGCTGTTCTATGTTCCAAGCATTGGTGAGGATTTTGCCCTTCATGTTGGCTAGCTTGTAGGTCCCAGGCTTCAGTACTTGGGTGACAATGTACGGCCCTTCCCATGGCGGGGTCAGCTTGTGGTGGCCCTTGTTGCTCTGCCTCAGTCTTAGCACCAGGTCGCCCACCTTCAGGTCTTGGCTTCGAATGCGCCAGGCTTAATAGCGTTGTAGAGCTTGCTGCTACTTGGCCGAATGTAGTAGCGCAACGTCTCGAGCTTCCTCCAGTTGGTCGAGGGCATCCTCGCGGGCAGTGCGGTTGCTTTGCTTGTTGTAGGCCTGAAGCCTCGGGGAACCGTACTCCAAGTCAGTGGGGAGGATGGCCTCGGCCCCATAGACCAGGAAGAATGGTGTGAACCCCGTGGCTCGGCTTGGAGTGTTCCTTAGGCTCTAGATGACTGACGGGAGTTCGGCAAGCCATTTCTTGCCAAATTTCTTCAATCGGTTGTATATTCTCGGCTTGAGGCCCTGTAGGATCATGCCATTGGCACATTCTACTTGGCCATTTGTCCTAGGGTGTCCTATGGCCGACTAGGCCACACAGATGTGGTGATCGTCGCAGAACGTCAGGAACTTGTGGCTGGTGAATTGCGTCCCGTTATCAGTGATGATGGTGTTTGGAACCCCGAACCTGTGGATGATATCAGTGAAGAATAGCACCACTTGCTTAGATTTGATTCGATTAATCAGACAAGCCTTGATCCACTTGGAGAACTTATTAATCGCTACCAGCAAATGGGTATAGCCCCCCGGGGGCCTTCTGTAGAGGCCCAACCATGTCGAGCCCCCACATAGCGAATGGCCATGTAATGGGGATGGTTTGGAGGGCTTGGGCTAGGAGATGCGTCTACCGCGTGTAGTACTAGCATCCCTCGCAGGAGCGTACCAACTTGGTGGCGTCAGCAACCGCCGTTGGCCAGTAGAACCCTTGGTGGAAGGCGTTTCTGACGAGCGTCCGAGGCGCTACATGGTGCCCGTAGGCTCCCACGTGCAAATCCCAAAGTAGGGCTTGGCCTGCCTCGGTGGTGATGCATCGTTGGAGGACGCCAGATGGGCTTCGCCTATACAACTCGCCGTTGCTGAGGACGTAAGTTTTGGCTCATCGCGCAAGCCGTCGGGCTTTGGTCCTGTCTGCGGGAAGCTCTCCTCGAACGAGGCAATCAAGGAACGGGACTCGCCAGTTCATGCCCTGGTTGGTCTCAGGAGGCTCTGCGTTGACTTCCATGACCTCGGGCTCGGCCGAAGGGGTCTCGGTGATAGAGGGGGCCTCGGGCCCTGCGGTGGGCTCGACCGATGGGCCCTCTTCCGTCACCGAGGCGTAGTCGACGGAAGGCTTGTGGAGGTCTCTGGCGAAGACGTTCGGGGGGACCGGGGCCCGTGCCGACACCATCTTTGCCAGTTTGTCCGTGGCCTCGTTGAATTTCCGCGCGATGTGGTTGAGTTCAAGACCGTCGAACTTGTCTTCTAGGTGATGTACCAACTTGCAGTATGCCTCCATTTTGGGGTCGTGACAGTTCGACTCCTTCATTACTTGATCGACAATGAGCTACAAATTGTCCTGTACGTCGAGACGCCGTACTCCAAGTTCGATGGTGATCTGCAAGCCATTGATGAGGGCTTCGTACTCGGCTGCGTTGTTGGAGGCGGCGAAGTGGAGCCGAACCGTGCATGTGCACTCCGAGGGGTGAGATGAAGAGTAGACCTGCGCCTGCCCTGGTCTTCATTAGGGACCCATTGAAGTACATGATCCAGCATTCCACTTGGACTTGAGCAGGTGGCAGTTGGGTGTCGGTCCACTTAGCCACAAAATCGGCCAAGACCTAAGATTTGATTGCTTTTCGAGGCACAAAAGATAAGGCTTCCCCCATGAGTTCGATGGCCCACTTGGCTATCCTACTCGAGGCCTCCCGGTTATGGATTATCTCTCCTAGGGGAAAGACGACACCACGGTCACCGGGTGGGACTCAAAGTAGTGACGCAGCTTGCGTCGAGCCAAGACTACGGCGTAGATCAACTTCCTACCTCTCGACTACTACGGCCGCGCTGACCACTTGGGTCGTTGCGGTGACATAGAGTAAGAGGGTCTTGTCCTTGGCCGGTGGTACCAAGATGGGAGGATTGGTGAGCAGTGCCTTGAGCTTGGCAAGGGCTTCTCTGGCCTTGGGGGTCCAAGAAAAGCGTTCGGATTTCCTCAAGAGGCGGTACAGAGGCAAGCCTTTTTTGCCAAGGCGCGAGATGAAGCGGCTCAGGGCCGCAAGGCATCCCATAACCCTCTGCACTCCTTTGAGATCTCAGATTGGTCCCATGTTGGTTACGGCCGAGACCTTCTCTGGGTTGGCCTCGATGCCGCATTCCGAGACTATGAATCCCAAGAGTATGCCTCAGGGGACCCCGAAGACACACTTCTTGGGGTTGAGCTTGATGCCCTTCTCTCTGAGGCATTTAAAGGCTATCTCCAGGTCATCGACGAGATCCTCAGCCTTTCTGGAGTTGACAACGATGTCGTCCATGTAGGACTCGACGGTTTGCCCGATGTGCTCGCCAAAGACCTGGGTCATGCACCGCTGGTATGTGGCCCCTGCGTTTCTGAGGCCGAATGACATAGTCACATAGCAGTACATGCCGAATGGTGTGATAAAAGAAGTCGCGAGCTGGTTGAACTCTTTCATCTTGATTTGATGGTAACCAGAATAAGCATCAAGGAAAGATAGGATTTTGCATCCCGTAGTGGAGTCAATGATTTGGTCGATTTGAGGTAATGGGAAAGGGACCTTTGGACAGGCTTTATTCAAACCAGTGTAGTCTACACACATTCTCCACTTCCCATTTTTCTTCTTGACTAATATAGGATTAGCCAACCACTCTGGATGGGACACTTCCTTGATGAATCTAGCCACCAAAAGCTTCTACACCTCCTCGCCAATGGTCCTGTGCTTTTCCTCGTCGAATCGGCACAGGCGCTGCTTCACCGGTCTAGAGCCGGCCCGGATGTCCAAGGCGTGCTCGGTGACTTCCCTCGATATGCCTGGCATGTCCGAGGGACTCCATGCGAATACATCGGCATTTGCGTGAAGAAAGTCGATGAGCACAACTTCCTATTTGATGTCAAGGGTGGTGCTGATCCTCAACGCTAGGTCGTTGGGGTAGGTGGGGTCGACCGGGATGAGCTTGACGGCCTCTGCGGGCTTGAAAGTCCCAGCACGACGCTTGGGCTTGGGCAGCTTGCTACCAAGTCGGTCGAGGTTGACGATGAGGGTCTTGGCCTCCACGAGAGCCTCGACGTACTCGATGCATTCGACGTCGTAGTTGTATGCATGCTCATACATGGACTCGACAGTGATGACGCCGTTGGGACCTGGCATCTTAAGCTTGAGGTAGGTGTAGTTGGGGACCGCCATGAACTTGGCATAGCATGGCCGCCCTAGGATGGCGTGGTAGGTTCCCTTGAATCCAACCACCTCGAAGGTGAGGACCTCCTTGCGGTAGTTGGAGGGAGTGCCGAAGCAAATGGGCAAGTCGATGTGCTAGAGGGGTCACGTGCATTTCCCTGGCACGATGTCATGGAAAGGCGCGGCGTCACCCCGGAGCTACGACTGGTTGAGCTCCAGGAGCTCTAGGGTGTTGGCATAGAGGATGTTGAGGCCGCTGCCACCGTCCATCAACATCTTAGTGAGCCAGGTGTTGCCGATGATGGGGTCGATGACGAGTGGGTACTGCCCTAGGTTCGGGACATGATCGGGGTGGTCATCCTAATCAAAGGTGATCGCCTCTCAAGACCAGTTGAGGTACCGAGGAGCGGCCACCTTCACCAAGAAGACCTCCCGGCGTTCCCTCTTTTGCTGGCGCGCTATGAGGCATGCTGAAGGCCCGCCATAGATCATGAAGGCGTTGTGCACCTCGGGGAACCCGTCGTCCTTATCGCCATCCCTGTCATCGGCGCCCTTCTTCTTGGCATCGTCGTAGGGGAGCCCGAGGTTGGCGTAGTAACGCTGGAGCACGGTGCACTCTTCGAGGGTATGCTTCACCGGGCCCTGATGGTAAGGGCAGGGCTTCTTAAGCATATCGTCGAAGAGCCTAGGGCCCCCAGGGGCCTCGGGGATTCTTGTGATCCGCTGCTGCTACGAGACCAGCCTCGAGGACCTCCTGCTTCCCCTGGTGACCCTTTTTCTTTTTCTTGAGGAGGTGGGGAGCCGAGGCCCCGGGGGCCTCGTCCCTCCACTTCCCCTTGGTGTCGCTGTCGGGGAAGATGGCCCCGATAGCCTCCTCGCCCGAGGCGAAGTTGGTGGCGATGTCGAGGAGCACGACAACTGAGGTTGGCACGTTCCTGCCTAACTCTCGGACCAAGTCTCGGCAGGTGGTGCTGGAGAGAAAAGCCTAGACAATTTTTGAGTCGCCGACGCTGGGCAACTCGGTGCATTGCTTGGAGAAACATCGGATGAAGTCTTGGAGAGACTCGTTCGGCCCCTAGCGACAACTCTTGAGGTCCCAGGAGTTTTCGGGGCGCACGTATTTGCCCTAGAAATTCCCGACGAAGACCTTTACCAAGTTGCGCCAGTTGTGGATCTGTGAGGGAGGGAGGTGTTCGAGCCAGGCTCACGCCGAGTCTGACAAGAACAAGGGGAGGTTATGGATGATGAGTAGGTCATCGTCCACACCGCCTAGCTAACAAGCCAGGTGGTAATCAGCCAGCCATAGCTTGGGGTTGGTCTTGCCGCTGTACTTCATGAGGTTGGCCGGTTGGCGAAACTGGCCGGGAAGTGAGCGCCGCGGATGGCCTTGCTAAAGACTCAAGGACCAGGTGGCCTAGGGGAAGGACTACGGTCCTCCCCACTATCGTAGAGACCGCCTTAGTGTGGGTGGTAGCCTCAGGCGGGCCCCTCATTGTCATGGCACTGTCGCCTACTAACCACATCGTGGTCGCCTTGTGCCTCGCGTTGATCGCCAAGGCGATCGTGCACCGAGGGGGTCCTGTTGGCCGTTGGTGCCCGAGTCGGCTTGGGATGAACCGAGGCCTCCCTACCCTGCCGAGGTGATGCCGCGGGTAGTTCCGAGGAACCTCCATGCCATCTAGAGGTGGAGCTTTCGGCCTGCTGTACCACGGCGGTCTCGAGGAGGTCCCGGAGCTTGTCGTGGGCCAGTCGCCCCTCCGTGGTAGAGGGCTCGGGCATAGTCCGGAGTAGCATCGCTGCTGCCACGACGTTCTAGCTAGCGCGATTGAAGATAGGGGGTTGCTCGCCCCTACGTCATTGTTGATGCGGTGGTGGACGTCGCGAGCCCTCCGCCGGGCCGCTCTGCCATCACCATGACCCCACTGCTCTCGCTCAAGAGTGTCTCAGAGCTGCTGTAGAAGGAGTCGGTCTTGCTCGACCTTGGCCTGGAGCTCACGGAGCTACTCCAAGTCAAGGCGTCGAAGTTCCTCGTAGGCGGGGTTCTCATTCCGCGCCGTCGGGAGCTCGTCGCGTGGAGGTGTGGCGTCGCCTGCCCCCTCGCGGAGCGGGGAGCGGTTGTCTACCCCTTCGTCCTCATCGCTCGCTCTCGGCATCCTGAGCCCAATGTGGAAGCACTCACGAGTGGGGTCGTAAGTGCCTTCGTCATCAAAGTTGGAGTAACCGAAGCAGTAGTCGCTCATGGCCAGGAAGCGGCGCATGCTTCAGGGTCACGAAGCCCAGAGAAGTCCGCTCCGGCCCACGCCTCGTCCTCCTCCGAGGAGTCAGTGTGAGAGTGGGTTGAGGTTATGGCATCGAGGTCGAGGGCGAAGTGCTGGTGGCATCCTGAAGACTCCACGTGAGCGGAAGCATAGGTGGTGGCGGTATTGCCAAACCCGAAGGGGTTCGGGGATGGTGTCGTCGCTAGGCTGCGCTCTGCCGAGGGCGACTCTTCTGGAGGTGGCGGGGTAGAGCTTGATGATGGGGCGTCGCTGCATGCCACCGGTGTCTTTCCCTTGCCCAGGCTCAAGCTGGATAGGTCCCTAACCAAGGACTCCGCACCAACAGCCGGGCATGGGATACCAGTAGAACATAGTGTGTCGCCCCAAGCTCGCGTGGTGGTGGGGTGGTCCCGCTTGCATCGTGCCTGGCGGGCGCGATGAGAGCGGCGACCCGGGCGCCATCTGCGCCTGGGCGGTAGGTGCGTGATGTCATCGTCGATCGGTGGGGCTCGGGGTGTGAGGAGTACCATGTCGTACTCAGATCCTAGAGACATAAACTCTAGGCTTCCAAACCAGATCACCATGCCACATTGGTCGTACGGGGTCTGCCATCTGGAACTTGTTGGGATGACGAAGCTGACACGCAGTAGAGCCCCTACCTGGCGTGCCAACTGTCGGTGTTTTGGACCGGCGGGCCCTCAACCAACTAGTGAAAATGTACTGCGTGCCCCTAGTCCTAGATGGTGATGCAAAGAGACACAAGGTTTATACTGGTTCCGGCAATAGGTGCCCTATGTCCAGTCTGAGAGATCAATCTTGTATTCCTTGCACCAAGGTGCTCGTAGTAGGGGGTTACAAGCAGGGCGAGAGAGAGAGCTAGTCCTAGGTCTCTGCGTGGAGCGGTGTGGATTGCTTAAGATGTTGATCTCAGGCAGTGGGGAAGCGCGCGTGTTACAGAGTGTTGAGCATGTGTTCATCTGAGCATCTATTCATGAGTTCATGAACTCGTGAGTTCGTGTGCTCGTGTGCCTCTGTCTGTCTGTTCGTTCATGAGAGTGTGAGCTCATGTCTTCTATCTAGAAACGGTCCTAGTCACTCCCTTTTATAGTTGAAGGGGGACAGGGGTGATACATGTGTTCGCTACACGACATCCTGTGAGAGGGTGGCGTTTCCAAGCCCTGTAGCTTGTCACTGTGGCAGCATGGTCGACAGAGCGGTCTTTGTCCTTGATGCATTGGAGCGACGCGCCGGTCACGCCCGATCCTGTGCGACGTGGGAGCTCCAGTGATAGTTTGAAGCAGGGCATGGTGGACGATGTGCCGGTCGCTGTGTGTCGACAGCGTAAAGGGCCAAGGCCTAGTTGGTGCCGAGGCTGAGCCATCGTGGGGGGCTCGGCGGGGGCGAATCCTGAGGCTACCGAGACCTCGAAATGGATGGCCGAGGCTCAAAGGGAGCAGTTGGATCTGTACACTGATTTCGAGGCTATAGGGACCTGGACCTGACTCTCTACGCCACACTGTCCTTGGAGCAGTTGGGGTTAGGCAGCATAGTGCAGCACGGGCGTCCGTCGTGGGCATAGTGCCGAGCAAAACGACCGGTAACCCCTACCCCATCCTGTCCCGGACGGCATGGTGTTGATGCGACTCCCATCTCGTCGGTCACTCCGATGTGTTGAGCCGTCATTCGGCTGATGTCGCGGGAGTGGTTGGGCACGCTAGTTGGACATGACGTTCTGTTAGGGAAATCGGTCAAGGCGGAGGCGACGGGGTTGTTGCCGAGCCGGCCTCGAGCAAGATGGAGAATCGGTACCCCGTCCGAGGCCTTACGAGCCGGCCTCAAGCGAGACGGAGAATCGATACCCCGTCCAAGGCCTTATGAGCCAGCCTCGAGCAAGACGAAGAATCAGTACTTCGCCCGAGGCCTTACGTGTGGAGCCTCGAGCGAGGCGGAGAATCGGTTTGAGGTGGGCCGAGTGGTCCGGCCGAGCCTCGGACAAGGTGGGGGTTAGCCAATAGTTGTCTCTTGGCTTCGATTTTTACAGGGTCTAAGCGATTTTTTGGGTTCTTGCTCAGGGGACCCCTTTTTACGGTACCCGACAAGAAGAGAATGGCGCTAGGGTTTGAGGGGGCGCGGCCAAGGCGGGAGGGTTTGATCTCCCGAAGACGACACCTGGCCGTCGGATCTAGATGAATGGCTACGATTTGCTGGACCAAGATTCGGCCCAGGCGGGCGTCTTTGCCGGTCCAGGCTCAGGTTGCAGCCTGGGAAGGCACAGCGCGCGCGAGAACAGTGCAGGCCAGGCCGAATTTCGTTGTTTCAACTGGCTTGGGCCACATGAACAGTGTTCTACGAGTTTAAGTTTATTCTTTTTTTAGAAGCAATTTTTTATGATATTTGTCTAGTTTAAAATCTCTGTTAAAATATGAACCAATGAGATATTTTTTAGAGAATAGTTGAGAAAAGTTCAATGCTTCTGAAAAATAGATAATGAATTTTTTCATGTTTCTGCTGCAACGTTAAAGTCAATAATCTTCTAATTAAATTCGAACTAACGGAAGAATTTAATTTGAAGAGTAGTCAATTTAATAAGTAAATTATAATATTGTTATTTTTCTGACCAACGTTGATAATAGCAATATTATAATATTTATTCATAAGTTTTCCATGCATTAATTCTATTTCTGTCCAATGGTGATATAGAATTAGTGTATAAGAATATTGTATGTTTTAATTTTGACCAATGTTAAATTAAAGCATGCAATTATAATGACATATTTTCTCACTATCTCTGACGGTGTTTTTAGGACTCAACCCAATGGCATTCATCTCGCACATACCACCTCTTGAAGGGGGCAACTATAGGGTATGGCGAGAGAAGTATGTGAAATCATCTAGGCCCCTAGTTGGGTTTCGGTGATTAATGACAATACGAGATTATTGTGACTAACATGTATTTTGCAGATGCAATTAAGTTAGGTCATGGTAATGGCAATTGATTGGGCAATCATGTTTGTCATGCCCCTACGATGGAAATTGTTTTGGTTTTGAAAGGATGGACGACAAGGTTAAGGATGGACTAGTTCTAAGTATCGTTTGGTGTTGAAGAGACACTTAGAGTAGTTTAGGACTTTGTTTTTCCTTTAGTCATACTATTAAGGGGGGTATGGATGGGTAGCTTGACCTAGGTGAGTCTAGTGGGTTAGATGTGGTGCACACTTGTCAAATCTAGCACTAGGTAGCTCCTAAGTAGCCCTAAGATCAATTGGAGCAAACTTTATTCACATATGATTTCGAGTTAGAAGTGAATGGAGGGTCAAATGTTGACCGGACACTGGTTTTAGTGTGATCGGACGCTGTCGTAGAGTCTGGTTAGTTCATTTGATCAAGGTGAAATCGTCTGGATGCGACCGGACGCTGAGTGAAATGTGACCGGATGCTGGGTGCCAGAGTCCAGTCAACTCCAATAAGGTTCCAGACAGAGAGAATCCTGATCAGACGTGTCTGATCAGTGCTAACCGAACACTGGTTAGGTTCCGACTACTGACCGGACGCTGAGCAGCAAAGTGACCGGACGCTGGGTTCCAGAGTCCGGTTAACATCAGTAAGGTTCTAGAGGGCAGTTTTTGTGACCGGACGTTGGTCAGGGTCTGGTCACAACTTAACTGCTCGGTGATGGGGAGAACTAATCGAAGCATTCGGTCACCTTGACCGGAGCGTCTGGTCACCCCACAGTGGCACATAACAGTTCATTTTGAATGAGGGGTTATAAATACTTTCTCTATTCACTCAAGGGATTACTTTTGCTCATTTCAACAGCTAAGAAACACCATTGAGAGTGCTAAGGAGAGCAAGGTCCTAGTGAGGTGATTGAGATTTGAGAATCCAAGATTAAGACCTCATTAGTGAAAGCAAGAGTAGCAAAGTGTGCATCCACCCTTCTCATTAGGCTTGTCGTGGTCAAGTGAGAGTTCATGCTTGTTACTCTTGGTGATCGCCATCACCTAGACGGCTTGGTGGTGATTGGGAGTTTGGTGATCATCCGGTGGAGCTTGTGGATGACCCAACTCAAGTTGTGAGCGGTTGTGGGTGATTCGCCACGATGAAGTGTCGAAGAATCAACCCGTAGAGAGCACTTGATCCTTGCGTGGATCAAGGGGGAGCTACACCCTTGCGCGGGTGCTCCAACGAGGACTAGTGGGGAGTGGTGACTTTCTGATACCTCAATAAAACATCGCCGCGTTCCTCCTTCTCTCTTTACTTTGAGCATTTACTTTGAGCAATTCAATTCTTGTCTTTACATTCATAGAATTGCCATGCTAGAGTAGGATTGGAACTTAGGGTGCAAAACTTTTGTGCGGTAGAACAATAGAAACACTTTCTAGGCACAAGGGGTGAAGTGGACTAACCGTAGGGTTTAATTATTGCAAAGAATTTTAGAATTAGCCCAATTCACCCTCTCTCTTGGGCATCTTGATCCTTTTAGTATGGACTAGCACTTGCGCTATCTAAAAATAACCTAGCGCTTATCTCCCCATGTCCTACTGGGCCAGTGGACCCGGTGAGGGAAGAAAATAAGTCTGATGCTGATTTCACTGCTCGGCAGCGAGATCATGCAGAAGTGCGGATGGAGTATGATCTCGAACGCAAGAAATGAGACATTTCAAACCGTAAGTGCTTGATGGTGGCTAAGTCCACAATTTCAGATGCTATAAGAGGGTTTATCCCAGACTGTGATACCGCCATGGAGTACCTTAAGAAGGTGGAGAGTCAGTTCACTAGCTCTTCAAAGGCTTATGCTAGTACATTGATCAAGAAATTGTTCAATGAAAAATATACTGGTGGCGGTATCGGAGAGCACATATTGAAGATGAGCAACACGGCTTCGAAGCTGAAGCCAATGGATTTGGGCTCAAGGATGAGTTTCTGATTCATTTGGTTTTTGCTTTCTTACCAAAGGAATATGAAACCTTTGTTGTTAACTACAACATGTAGCCCGACAAGTGGGACATAGAGAAGCTTATCGCAATGTGTGTTCAAGAAGAGGAAAGGTTGAAGTCCTTATAGGGTGACTCCGCTAACCTTGTGAAGGACAAGAAAAAGAACTTCAATAAGAATACTAAACCTCAAGGGAAAGCCCCTCAGACCCGAGCATCATCAGAAGAAGAACAATGCTTAAGTTGAGAAGGATCAATGCAAATGGTGCAAGAAGCATGGACGCTACTAGAGGGATTGTCCATACTTCCTAAAGAGCCTGTTGAAGAGAGGTGAGGATTTTATTATATTCATAGATGACTCCTTGTATTTAAGTTATGTAAAATCTACTTGGTGGATTGATTCAGGTGCAACTGTTCATGTTGCAAATTTATTATAGGGATTCCGTACGAGGAGGACCCTACAAAGAGGAGAAAGAAGAATTAAAGTAGCAAATGGAGTTGAAGCTCAAGTTGAAGCCATTGGAGATCTTTCTCTAGAATTAGTTGATGGTTTTCTACTTAAGCTTTTAGATGTTCTATTTGTACCATCTTTGCGAAGAAACTTAATAAGTGTTTCACGTTTAGATGACGATGGATATGATTGTCATTTTGGTAATGGCAAATGTCAGATTGTTTATAATAATAAATGTGTTGGTCTTGCCTTCCGACAAGATAAGCTTTATTTATTATCACTTTCTAAGAATGTGAATGATGTAAGTACTGAGAATAAGAATGCTTCCTCATCTATAAATGCAACAAATAAGTGGAAGAGAGTGCATGATGTATCTTCAAAATTATGGCACTGTTGTTAGGCCATATTTCAATGGGGAGAATAGAGCGATTGATTAAGAAATCAATTCTTCTGTAACAGAACCGCCCAATTTATACAAGATCAAGTACGGCTGTCCTCGCTAACACGTTGACATGCGCATACTTTCACTGATATAAACCCGGTAGTCCGCCGAGTGTCCCGAAAGACCTCGGTAAATCAACATCACAACCAAGATCGCGGGATTAAGCAAATACACATCACATACACAGGGTTGCAGTGGAAATAATATTACAAATGGGTTCACAAATAATAGTTCAAGTTTGGGTTTTAAAACCGCTTAGTGGAAACAACATAGCTTTCAAATGATTACATTAATATAAGTTCCAAATATAATGCTAGCATAAGTGGCATCCTCAGACAAAAGCATATAGATGAGAAGTAAGTATAGAATCACCGAGCCCACCGGCGGTTAGCCACCATCATCAACAGGTCGAGAACTTCACCTACAACAAGGTGGGATAAACCCTAAGTACTCGAATGTACTCAGCCAGACTTACCCGTCGGAAACCAAAACACCAAGGATCATGCATAGCTTAATTTAGTGGATCTGGCTGGACAACCTTTTTGCATAAAAGCTTGGGTAACCATTAGCATTATTCACCTGTACTAGCAGTGACTTTTAGCCATTACCTACCATCTATATTAGCACCTGTACTAATCAATCACTTGATTAAGTTGCAAACAATAATAACCATATCAGGTATTTCATGGCTCATTGTCATTATCATCATCATCATCATCATTTAACCATATCTTTAAATTTAGTGAATCTACGTTGCCGCTGCTCAGTCAAGTTCTCACTATCCAGGAGAGACAGCGATTCGAATCGATTCCTATCTAGCTAGAGGGGTATTCCTAAACACCAACCCTGCTTCCCCCGTCAGGGTCGCAAACAAGTCACCGTTGGTACGATTCAGGAGTCGCGAGTCTAAACAGATCGACATTCTTAGAGAACCACTCTGCCAAGGTTGTTCGGGACTCTAACCCGCCTTGGACTTATGCTAATGGCTCTCCGCACATCCTTACTACCTCCAGAATGCACGCCACTGCTCGCATCCCCAGCCTGAGTCAAGCTACTAGGCTTCGCGGTCGGAATGACTTATTCGGCCAGCTAAGTGTTAGGCTGCGTTCAACATGACATGAGGACGTACAGCGTATCAGTCCTTAAACGATACAGACGGGGATAGATTCACACCCAAGACCTCCATGCCTTGTTGCTGCACTACCGTCATCCCGTCCGGTCTCTTCATTATTAACACATGGTTCTTTTTCATGATAGCAAATATAGCCAATCGTGACCAGAGCTCATCCTACATCTCGCAGGTGACAGGAAATCACCCGACTTCTACCGGTCTATACATAGCTAAGCATCATTCGATCCTACACTTAATTAGGATTCATAGGATTTTATCTGGACAAGGTAAGGATATAATACAACAATTGGTTTCAACCAATTCCTTTACTTAATGCATCATCAACAATAAAAGATACTCAAGATATTTGTAAAAATATGGGAGACTTAGAATACTCCAGGGCTTGCCTAGGATCCCACACTGAGTCGGTTCAGTTAGCTTGCACCGTCCTGGTGACATCTCAGGTCCTAGCACTTGCTTAGTCCTTCCATCTTTGGGATAGATCCACCAAACCAAATCTTTGGGTTTGGCTCCAACATCGCATCCTTCACGTGGTGCATCTAGCGTACCTAGATGAGATGCAATATGCAAGTGCATAAATATGAAGAATAGTACCATGAGACGCATCACAAAATAGCAAGCAAGACAAGCATAGTTTACACTAACACACTTAAGTACTTTGCGATGCTTAACTTAAACATCACACAATCTATCATGCTAAGATGGCAAAGAAGATGACAACACCAAGCATGACACAAGTTTCCCAAGATCTCAGGTGCTCTAACTCAGTCATCATTCAAGGCATAAGTCACACTTAACAATATACAAGCAAACACTGTAATTGGAATCTGCCAATTTCTGGACATGCAAACAGCAGCTACAAGATTTAGCTATAACTGGAGTTACACAAATCCAAATGACTTGCAAGAAGACATTTTGGAAAGCTTATGGGATTTTCTACAATTCATCTTTAATCATCTTAGCATGATTCTCAAGTTAACTAAGTCAAATATACCCATTTACAAAAACTGATCCACAATTGATAGAGAGCAGCCATTTCTGAAACCCAACTTTAAACAGGCATAACTCACAAACTACAAGGCCAAATACCACCAAATTTTAACAGCAGCTAGATACATGAATTATCTACAACTTTTGTATAAACAAGTTTCACAACAAAGCACATTATCATAAAGAACTTTGCTAGGTTCCCAGATCTGTCCAAAAACCACATTTGCAAGAAAATAAATATTAACTTATGTTGAATTAAAGTAGCAAATGGAGTTGAAGCTCAAGTTGAAGCCATTGGAGATCTTTTTCTAGAATTAGTTGATGGTTTTCTACTTAAGCTTTTAGATGTTCTATTTGTACCATCTTTGCGAAGAAACTTAATAAGTGTTTCACGTTTAGATGACGATGGATATGATTGTCATTTTGGTAATGGCAAATGTCAGATTGTTTATAATAATAAATGTGTTGGTCTTGCCTTCCGACAAGATAAGCTTTATTTATTATCACTTTCTAAGAATGTGAATGATGTAAGTACTGAGAATAAGAATGCTTCCTCATCTATAAATGCAACAAATAAGTGGAAGAGAGTGCATGATGTATCTTCAAAATTATGGCACTGTTGTTAGGCCATATTTCAATGGGGAGAAAAGAGCGATTGATTAAGAAATCAATTCTTCTGTAACAGAACCGCCCAATTTATACAAGATCAAGTACGGCTGTCCTCGCTAACACGTTGACATGCGCATACTTTCACTGATATAAACCCGGTAGTCCGTCGAGTGTCCCGAAAGACCTCGGTAAATCAACATCACAACCAAGATCGCGGGATTAAGCAAATACACATCACATACACAGGGTTGCAGTGGAAATAATATTACAAATGGGTTCACAAATAATAGTTCAAGTTTGGGTTTTAAAACCGCTTAGTGGAAACAACATAGCTTTCAAATGATTACATTAATATAAGTTCCAAATATAATGCTAGCATAAGTGGCATCCTCAGACAAAAGCATATAGATGAGAAGTAAGTATAGAATCACCGAGCCCACCGACGGTTAGCCACCATCATCAACAGGTCAAGAACTTCACCTACAACAAGGTGGGATAAACCCTAAGTACTCGAATGTACTCAGCCAGACTTACTCGTCGGAAACCAAAACAAATGACACCAAGGATCATGCATAGCTTAATTTAGTGGATCTGGCTGGACAACCTTTTTGCATAAAAGCTTGGGTAACCATTAGCATTATTCACCTGTACTAGCAGTGACTTTTAGCCATTACCTACCATCTATATTAACACCTGTACTAATCAATCACTTGATTAAGTTGCAAACAATAATAACCATATCAGGTATTTCATGGCTCATTGTCATTATCATCATCATCATCATCATTTAACCATATCTTTAAATTTAGTGAATCTACGTTGCCGCTGCTCAGTCAAGTTCTCACTATCCAGGAGAGACAGCGATTCGAATCGATTCCTATCTAGCTAGAGGGGTATTCCTAAACACCAACCCTGCTTCCCCCGTCAGGGTCGCAAACAAGTCACCGTTGGTATGATTCAGGAGTCACGAGTCTAAATAGATCGACATTCTTAGAGAACCACTCTGCCAAGGTTGTTCGGGACTCTAACCCGCCTTGGACTTATGCCAATGGCTCTCCGCACATCCTTACTACCTCCAGAATGCACGCCACTGCTCGCATCCCCAGCCTAAGTCAAGCTACTAGGCTTCGCGGTCGGAATGACTTATTCGGCCAGCTAAGTGTTAGGCTGCGTTCAACATGACATGAGGACGTACAGCGTATCAGTCCTTAAACGATACAGACGGGGATAGATTCACACCCAAGACCTCCATGCCTTGTTGCTGCACTACCGTCATCCCGTCCGGTCTCTTTTCATTATTAACACATGGTTCTTTTTCATGATAGCAAATATAGCCAATCGTGACCAGAGCTCATCCTACATCTCGCAGGTGACAAGAAATCACCCGACTTCTACCGGTCTATACATAGCTAAGCATCATTCGATCCTACACTTAATTAGGATTCATAGGATTTTATCTGGACAAGGTAAGGATATAATACAACAATTGGTTTCAACCAATTCCTATACTTAATGCATCATCAACAATAAAAGATACTCAAGATATTTGTAAAAACATGGGAGACTTAGAATGCTCCAGGGCTTGCCTAGGATCCCACACTGAGTCAGTTCAGTTAGCTTGCACCATCCTGGTGACATCTCAGGTCCTAGCACTTGCTTAGTCCTTCCATCTTCGGGATAGATCCACCAAACCAAATCTTTGGGTTTGGCTCCAACATCGCATCCTTCACGTGGTGCATCTAGCGTACCTAGATGAGATGCAATATGCAAGTGCATAAATATGAAGAATAGTACCATGAGACGCATCACAAAATAGCAAGCAAGACAAGCATAGTTTACACTAACACACTTAAGTACTTTGCGATGCTTAACTTAAACATCACACAATCTATCATGCTAAGATGGCAAAGAAGATGACAACACCAAGCATGACACAAGTTTCCCAAGATCTCAGGTGCTCTAACTCAGTCATCATTCAAGGCATAAGTCACACTTAACAATATACAAGCAAACACTGTAATTGGAATCTGCCAATTTCTGGACATGCAAACAGCAGCTACAAGATTTAGCTATAACTGGAGTTACACAAATCCAAATGACTTGCAAGAAGACATTTTGGAAAGCTTATGGGATTTTCTACAATTCATCTTTAATCATCTTAGCATGATTCTCAAGTTAACTAAGTCAAATATACCCATTTACAGAAACTGGTCCACAATTGATAGAGAGCAGCCATTTCTGAAATCTAACTTTAAACAGGCATAACTCACAAACTACAAGGCCAAATACCACCAAATTTTAACAGCAGCTAGATACATGAATTATCTACAACTTTTGTATAAACAAGTTTTACAACAAAGCACATTATCATAAAGAACTTTGCTAGGTTCCCAGATCTGTCCAAAAACCACATTTGCAAGAAAATAAATATTAACTTATGTTGCAAACACATAATTAGGCAAAACCAACTTTACCAATATGTCACACATGACTAAAGAACACCAGAAAACCTAGTGTCCATTACCAAATAAATTCTTTTAATGCATTTCTTAATTTATTTTAGATAACAAGGTGACTTAATGAACATATACCAAAAGTATACAATAAACTCTACAAAAATTACAGTGGCTCACATATCCTCTCAATAGTCTACTGTACAAATTTCACTCCATTTGAATATGTATATCAACCTCTATGAAAAAGACAAGTTGCTAAAGCAAGAAATCATGTGAGAGCAAGATAAACCAATAACTCACTCATACTTCATCCAATACTCATGAAATTTTTACCACACATCAACTATCACATGAGTAGCATGCCACAAAAATTTCACTTCATTTGGAGCCCTAGATCTGTAGTTATGGAAAATAACAAATTCAACTAGCATTACAACCTTACTGCACAAATCTATTTTTACTGCAAAATATTGAAACTAAAACATGCCATATTATAGATGTAATGCATAGAGAATTTCACAAGGATTCTAAAAAGTCCTCATTTGCTATTTTACGAATTTCCTATGAACTACTATGAATTTCCAAAGATTCAGCAAATTTACTGCAAATAGGTCCTTATCGGCACTATTCATTTGAGTCACAGACTTCGCAGTTAGACCCTTCCATTTTGACAAATTTGAGCCCGAGGCCCCTGGTCGGAATTAAAAGCAGAGGAGCATGCCGGACTTGCTGTTGCCGGCCGAAGGAGGCTCATCGGCGGCGGGGGATGGGCCGGCGAGGTCCGAGGCACCTGGACGCACCCGAAGGTGGCTTCGGCTCGACCGGAGCCAGCCCGTGGCCTCCTGGCCACGCGCACAGGCGGTGCCGGCAGGCTCACCGACGGCCTGAAGCCAACAGAGGTGGTGCGGAGGGCGTCGACGATGAGGGCTGCACCGTGCCAGCTTGGAAGTGACCGTCCGCACCCATTCCAGACCCTGGCTCGGTTAGTAGCAACCCGTGGTGGCCTAGCCACGGCAACCGCGAGCGCCAATAGGCTCGCATGGCGGCAGCCCGACGGAGAGGAGCAGCGGCGGCGAGCCAAGGTGGAGGATGAGGACGCGAGAGGGCAGTGGAGCAGGGAGTGGCTAAGGTGGAGGCGAATGGAAGCTGCATAGGTGTTGGACGGAGGAGGAATGGTAGTGGCAAAGGAGCTCTGCTTGTCAGCCATGGCGGCGGCGCACCGTGACGACGAGAGCTGGAGAGAGGGCGAATGGAGAGGGCAGTGGGCAGGCTTAGCCTCGGCTGTCCAAGACGAGGAGAGCAAGGCGAGGTGGCGCTCATGCGACAAGCGAGGCTAGCCACGCGGCGTTCGGTTCCAGCAGAGTTCGCCGTGAAGCCAAGCAGCAGCATAGTTCAAATTTTCTAATTCTACCTCAAAACTACCACTGACATCCGATGTTCATGCCTCCAAATCTCCTAAACCACTTAGTTTTGGCACAATCCGTAGTAATTAAAGTTGTAGAGCTACGCGATATCTACAACTTTGCTTAAAGAGTCAAAGTCTGATTCAGCCAGGTTGGAGAGATACAAGGCTCCGAAGCGGGGTACACGAAACTGAAATTTCAGGTTTCAGTTAACTTGACTTAGAATGTTTTTGGACTCTGAAAACAGCAGCAGATTCAAAGTTTGAGCCTCGGTTTGACATTCTTACAAGCTGATCTGGCTCTTGGTACAAAAACAAAGTTTGTTCTACTCCACTCAAACTTCAACTTTTGTTTAGGTTCCACTGCCATGCAAGCACTGTAAGCCACAGTTCAAACTAAGTCAAGTAGCGTCACGATAAAGCTTAAATTACACTTTTTGATCTATTGGAGCATTTTCTGGCCACCTGCTCAACATGAACCCTTCATAACTTTTGTTCGTGAGTGCAAGTAGAGTTGTTTGAGCAAGGTACCAAGGTTTGGTTGACTTCATAGGTTTCCATCCACTTGATAAAGCAATTCATGCAAAGATATGACTTATCATTTCATGTGACTTTTTGATTCCAAACTTCATGAAACTTTTCCATGGATCAATATAGATGGAATTTGATGCGAGGCGCATGAAACAAGTACATCCAGCATTACTCAAGCATACTTTTTAGAAAAGGCAACATGTAAGCAATGGTGCATGGTCCAAGTTTAAGTGGTGGCTCATTTTCATATGTTTGACCTAACATCCCCATCATCACTTAACATGCCATGGTTGAGTTTAAACCCATTGCTTAACTGGTGACAAACATCTGGGGTGTTACATCTTCCGCCTTTAGAATTTTCAGATTTAGAATAATGCATAGATTGCATAAAAGGAAAGTACGTTAAGAAAATAAAGAAAGATGTCAAATGAAGCGCAAAAAATTTTAGAAATAATTCACACAGACATCTGTGTTTCTTTTCCTGTGAAGAGTGTGGATGGTTATGATTCATTTATAACATTCATAGATGACTACTCATGTTTTGGCTATATTTATCCAATTGAGGAAAGATCGGAAGAATTGAATAAATTTAATATATTCAAGGCTGAAGTAGAGAATCAGCATAACTTAAAGATTAAGGTAGTGAGGTCCGACCATGGGGGAGAGTACTATGGTCGACACACCCCATATGACCAAGTTCCTAGACCTTTTGCAAGGTACTTATAGGAGAATGGCATAGTAGCACATTATTCTACACCGGGTGAGCCTCAGCAGAATGGAGTAGCTGAAAGACGCAACCGTACCTTAATGGATATGGTGAGAAACATGATAAGTTATTCTACCCTACCGATAAGTTTATGGATGCAGGCGTTAAAACCGCCATTCATATACTTAATCGAGTGCCAAGTAAGTTGATGCCCAAAACACCATATGGGTTGTGGATAGAAAAGGAACCCTCACTAAACTATTTATGTCTGTGGGGTTGTTCAGCTGAGACAAAAGTATTTAACCCAAACATAGGAAAGCTAGACTCCAAGACAGATAGCTATCATTTCATTGGCTATCTAGAAAAGTTAAAAGATTATCGCTTCTATTGTCCTGACAGACAAACGAAGTTTGTAGAAACAAGACATGTTGTCTTCTTGGAGGATGATATGATTAGGGGGAGCATGGTAGCGTGAGAAATTAGTTTTGAAGAGAAGCGGGTATACGTGCCCACTCCTATGGTTCAGAAACTATTCTTCACGCTACCTGTTTTTGTTGTACCAATAATGCAAGATACTGTAGTAATAGCACATGTTGTTAGTTATTCTATGGCAACAATGAATGAACATGAGGAACCTGTCCGTCAGGATCCCTAAGAACCCGTTGTCACACATGAGGGAGAGTAACAATAGCCTCATATAGAATAAGCATCATCTAACAAGGCCCCTAGAAGGTCTCAAAGTGTTAGGAGAACAACCATTCCTGATGATTATAAAGTTTATGAATGTGAGGAATTTAAAATGGAGGGTGATTCCACCTCATTTGAAGAAGCCATGAGAAGCGCTCACTCATCCAAATGGCTTGAAGCCATGGAAGATAAAATGAAATCAATGAAAACCAACGGTGTTTGGAACTTAGAAACAATTCCTAAAGGAGCCAAGACAGTATATTGTAAATGGGTCTACAAAACTAAACATAACTCCAAAGGGAATATAGAAAGGTTTAAAGTGTGACTTATGGCAAAAGGTTTCACGTAAAGAGAAGGCATAGATTACAATAAGACATTTTCTCCAGACTCATGTAAGGATTCATTTAGAATCATAATGGCGCTTGTAGCACATTACGATTTAGAATTACATCAGATGGATGTAAAGACGGCGTTTCTAAATGGGGATCTGGAGGAAAATATTTACATGGCACAACCAAAAGGTTTTGTTGTGGAAGAAAAAGAGCGTATGGGATGCCGCCTAAAGAAATCCATTAACGGATTAAAACAAGCTTGGGGCGACGGTTCAGTGGTATTTGAAGTTTGATAGTACAATAAGAAAGTTTGGGTTTCAAAAAAATTTAGAGGACAATTGCGTTTATGCAAAGTTCAAGAATGGGAAATATATTTTCCTAGTCTTGTATGTGGATGACATCTTGCTCGCTAGCAGTGATGTTAATCTACTACTAGAAACAAAGAAGTTCTTGTCCTCAAAGTTTGATATGAAGAATCTCGGTGAAGCTTCGTTTGTCCTAGGAATAGAGATTCACCGAAATAGGGAAACGGGGGTTTTAGGATTATCACAAAAGGCATACTTAGAAAAAGTTCTAAAAAAATACAATATGCAAAATTGTAAGTCATCACCTGCTCCCATAGTCAATGGCGACATATATGGGGAATTTCAATGTCCTATGAACCAATATGAGATCGATCAAATAAAAGCCATGTTATTAGGACCGGACCGGACCGGACCGGTGGTCGGACCGGTAAAAGACCGAACCAGAGCCTACACCGGTCCGGTTCACTTCACAGACTGTCTGTGCAATCGAACTGCTATAAACCGGTTGAACCGACCGATTTTTTGTCAAACCACTGAACCGGGCGGTTCCTAGCGAACCGGTGGGTTTTGATTTTTTTTCAAGAATACCCCTCTGTGCACTCAGTGCAGCCTTATCTACTTAGGGGCATTGATGTAAATTGGTGAAAATGGGTCCTTAGGGTTGTTTGCCGGCTGTGGGAAGGAAAAAAATCATGTTATCCTTTTCACGTCGCTGCTTGTGTTCTGGGCGGCGGTACTGCTTGCGTGCGTTCTGGGTGGCGGCGGCAGCTCTGCTGATCTGCTCCTATAGTCCTACCTCCTAGGAGCGGCGCGCGCGCAGGTAGTCATCTAGATCTGGGGCGACGGATTCAGCTTCAGCGAGCCGCGGCCGAGGCGAGCAGCGCGCAGTGGCGCAGGGAGCGGCCTTGGTGGGCGGATCCTACAGCAACAGGGTAGCTGTGCCCCGCCCGCGCCGTCATCGCAGCCGTCGAGGAGACGAGCTTGGCCCCTGCCGTCATCGCAGCACCCATGCCTGCCGTCGTCAACGCTCACCCCCATCTCCGTTGTTTTCAAACTGAGGTCCAGGTCTTCTCTGTATCTATATCTCTGTAGTCTGTATGCTGAGGCATTCACCAAAATATATGCGGCATGCTGTTGCTTGAGCTAGCTGCAACTTTCATCTTTCATTGTGGATTTTAGCTGGGTTTTTGAATTATGGACAATCGGAACCATTAAAGGGAGGAAGATCTATTTGATTACGATGGTATTTCCTTTGATGTTGGTGGACCAAGTTGTGATGCTACACCTGAAGATGAATGGGATCCCTTGAATTTTTATTGAGTACCATCTACCATGTGTTGTGTCTGTGACTTTGTATCTTTTTAGCATGAACTTGTTTGGAACTTTTAGCATGTCAGTATGTTATCACACACTTGATATTTTGTACTAAAAAACCTACGAACTTGTGTTGCTGTTGTTGTATGCTGTGAGCACTGAGTGTGAGCCGTGACAATGACAGTGTGCTGTGATTTGATATTTCTATGATGTATGAAGTATGAAGTATGAACTATGTATGAAGATGAAACTTAAGTTATTGTGAGTTGTGCAATTAAATTTGTGTTGTTTATCGTCTATCAATTATTATATATATATATATATACCAGTTCAAAGTTTTTGTGGCCGGTTCAATTCGTCCGGTTCAAAACAATTGAACCGGCGGTTCAACCGGTTCTAAACGGTTCGACCAGTGAACCAGTGAATCGATGGCCTCGCCGGTTCGATCTCCGGTCCGGTCCTAATAACTTGGAATGAAAGCGGTTCCATATAGTTCAACTGTCGGAAGTTTATAGTATGCTCAAGTGTGTACTCGCCCTGACTTAGCGTTTGTTACGGGGTTGCTTGGTAAATATCAGAGTAATCCAGGAATAGAACACTAGAAATTAGTAAAGAAAGTTTTGCGTTACCTGCAAGGTACGAAGGGTCTCATGCTAACATACAGAAGATCTGATTCCCTACACATAGAGGGGTATACAGATTCTGATTATACGGGAGATGAATAAAAGTCCAAGTTAGGATACATATTCACTCTCGCATGAGGAGCTATATCGTGGAAAAGCTCAAAGCAAACCGTCACTACATCGTCCACAATATATGCTGAGTTTATAGCATGTTATGAGGCCACAGGGCAGGTGAATTGGCTAAAGAAATTCATGCCTGAGTTAAAAGTGGTAGATGACATACATAAACCACTTAAGTTATACTATGGTAATAATCCAACAATATGTTATGCTCACAATAATAAGTCAAGTGGTGCTGCCAAACACATTGACATAAAGTATTATGTTGTGAAAGATAAAGTCTGGAATCATATAATTAGTCTTGAGCATATAAGAACAGAAAATATGCTCGCGGATTCGCTTACAAAAGGCTTACCACCTAGCGTGTTCAGAGAACACTTAGTCGGCATGGGTTTAAGGAAAATCTTATGATTCCTGAATAATAAGGGTCTAGTTAAGAATCTGTTTCAAAACAGAGATGTGCATTATAACTGTTTAATCTAATGGCAACTGTGTGTGACGATGATGCATGCTCTATGCACTGATCTATAATGAAATGAGAACAAGATAAAAGTAAGTAAGCTGAGTTTAAGTAATAAGGTGAGATCAAGGGGGGGAATGTTAGATGATCTCTATCCAATTGGGCCTTTGGATCCGCGCCCTGATCGGGGACGTCCAACCCTACATGGTTGGTGGTCCCCGTCACACTGCGCTATAAAAGAAAGGTGGGGGCCGGCGGCTCAGATCACGAGGTTCACTTGAGCTACAGTCGCTCCACCGACACAACCCTAATCCGATCTAAGAAAGGGTGCGCAGCCAGTGATTGGAAGCACCATCACCGGCCAACGTCGCCACTGCATTGCCGCCCTTCGACACAGCACCTCCACCGAGTCTTCACCAAGCACCGCGATGGCCAGCCCATCTTTCTCGAAGGCGGCCAATGGTTTGCACTTCTTCCACCCCTCTCCCTCTCACTCTATCTATTAATCCCATAATTAATCCCATACTGGTAGATGTTCTAGGACTCGCCGTTTACTCCAAATACATGTACAAATGCTAGATCTATGGCTAGTGATCCTGTTTTAAGTCTATCACTCCAAACCATGGTCGGAGGAGAGTGGAGACTTCAGTAGCAGCATGGTGCGGAGAGGGGCAAAGGTAGGTGACGGCCTTGTGAAAGCTCTAGTTTGGTTTTGGTTAATTGATGAAACCCTAAGTGCTAACCTAGTTTATCAAGATGATTATGAGATAGGTAGCACTACTCCAAGTGATGAAGCAATGGCAAAGATCATGACAATGGTGATGGCATGGTGATGGTCAAATACTTAAACTTGGAAAAGAAGAAAGAGAAAAATAAAAGGCTCAAGGCAAAGGTATAAAATGTAGGAGCCATTTTGTTTTAGTGATCAAGACACTTAGTGAGTGTGATCACATTTAGGATAGATAGCCGTACTATTAAGAGGAGTGAAACTCGTATCGGAATGCGGTTATCAAAGTGCCACTAGATGCTCTAACTCATTGCATATGCATTTAGGATCTAGTGGAGTGCTAACACCCTTGAAAATGTTTATGAAAATATGCTAACACTTGTGCACAAGGTGATACACTTGGTGGTGTTGGCACATCTACAAAGGAGGTGGTGTTTGTAGGGTTGAGATGGGTTTGGGATTCGGCGCTTTCGGGAAAATGGAATGCCTATTTTCTATTGCGCCGGATGCAAATTCTTGTGGTTGGCTCACTGGAGCAAGGGTGAAGAAGTTAGAAGTGAAAACGAGTTGATCGCGAAGACTCTGGCGTTAGTCAACTGACCGGACGCTGGACCTAAGATGCACCAGACGCTGGTTTCTGCGTCCGGTCAAACTGACATGGCGACACAGTGACTAGGGTTTAGCACCGGACGCTGGTCTATGTCCGGTCAAGGTGGACCGAACGCGTCCGATCGAGGAAAACCGGATTTGGACCCTTACTGTAAAGGACCGGACGCTAGTGGTTCAGCGTCCGGTCAGTTTTGCCGGAGCGTCCGATCAGTTAATAGCCGTTGTGATCTGACGGCACAAGTTTAACTCAGAATGACACGTGGCTTACATCTGTGGACCGGACGCTGTGTCCAGGGTCCGGTCAGTATAACCAGAGCATCCGATCAGAGCGCGTTTTGCCCAGTCAAGGGGTATAACGGCTCTATTTGATTGGGGCTCTATTTATAGCCCCATGACCGGCTCAAGGGAGCTCTCTTGCACATTTTCATTGACATAGCAACCTTATGAGCTTAGCCAAAGTCCTCCCACTCATCTCCATCATTGATCCATCATCATTGTGAGATTGGGAGAGAATCCAAGTGTATTGCTTGAGTGATTGCATCTAGAGGCACTTGGTATTCGTGTTGCGCTGTGGATTTCGCTTGTTTCTCTTGGTGGTTGCCACCACCTAGACGGTTGGAGCAGCGGTGGAGGATCGGCACGAGTTAGTGATTGTTCGTGGCCGTCTCCGGTGATTGTGAGGGGAGTTGTACCTTCCTCGGCGGAGCGCCGAAAGGTAACTCTAGTAAATTGCTTGTGTCATTGAGTTACCTCACTTGTGGGTCGGTTCTTGCGGTGTCCTATCGTGTGGACGAGGTTTGTGAAACACCTCTTAGCCGCCGAACCACCAAGTGTTGGTCGACACAACGGGGACGTAGCGTGTTGGCAAGCACATGAACCTCGGGAGAAAATCGATTGTCTCTTGTCTTTGGCATTCTCCCGGTGATTGGCTATATATTCATCTTGTGATTGGTTCATCCCCTACACGTCGGTATAATTACCCTACTCACTTATTTACATTCTTGCAAACTAGTTGACACAAGCTCTTTAGTGTAATTAGAATTGAGAGCTTGCTTTATTATTTACATTCATCTAATTGAGCTCTTTAGAGTAGTAAGGTTGAGAGCTCGTAGTGAGTAGTTATATAGCAAGTTTGTGTGCCTAATTAATCATTGCAACTAGAATTGTTGGATAGGTGGCTTGCAACCCTTGTAGAGCTAGAGTAAGTTTGCATTACGCTATTTGTCACACTAATCAAATTGCTCTAGTTGATTTGTAGATTTTTAAATAGCCTATTCACCCCCCTCTAGCCATATTAGGATCTTTCACCTTGTTCTGTTGCATGGAAGAGACATGGGGAAGAGAAGCGATGGCTGCGCTCACATGGTGGACCGGCAAGGTTTTTGCCTCTCTTGTGCACATCTTCAATCCAGCATTGAAAAATAGTCTAGGTGCCTCCACATCTGGGTGCGATTCTTCCATTTTATAGGGGGAGACTTAATTGCTAAATCATAGACTAATTAGGCTTAAAAAATCATCTCGTAAATTAGTCGTAATATATACAATTAGTTATTTTTAGTTTATATTTAATACTCTATACATGTGTCTAAACATCTTATGGGATAGGGACTAAACTTTAGAGGGAGGAACTAAACAAGGGCTAATGGGGATCTCCTATTTAAGTATAGGAGGTTGATATTTTTGAAAGCAACGAAATCAACTAAAATATAAATAGTTTTGTGAATGTTAGGAAAAGTATGTAAGGATTTTCCAAAGGAAAGCACCATACACTCTTAGTGCAAAGGTATTGCATGGTTGGCAACGTTAGATGGATATATATTGGTCCAAAAATTCTAGGAAGGCAGTCTGGCTCTAGATATTTGAGAGATGCTAGCCACCAATTTTGCCTCTACGATTCAGATGTTATTTTAATTTTTCAATGAATCATTCTATTAACTCTTTGCTTAAAATTGAATGGTTCGTTCTTTTTTCTTTACTCCAATGCCAACAATATATTTTTTAAATGGTAAGCACTATTACTACTATTTCAGTGTTGGTATATATCAATATTGCCTGTGTTTAATTATTGATGTTAAAATCTTGTCTGTAGTGCCATTGAGTTACAGTATAGTGTGAACTACGAAGGAAGCCCGCACGGCCGCACCCTCTCCATATTTCTCTAGCTCCGCCCCTATTTCCGTCCATCCCACGTGCAATTTCCTATCGGTGTGATTTGACACGTGCAGCTCGTTGGGACGTCCGATCTCTCATCTCCTGGATGGTCCCGAGGTCTACGACCGCCTCCCATCCACTCTCACGCCGACATGGCCACCTTGCTCTCCACCCGTCCCAACTCCGCCCCTCCCATCCCCCACGCAGCTCCTCCCTCTCTCCCCTCTGGCAGCTACAGTGCCGACGAGGTAGGCAGGCTCCTCCTCCTGGATCCATGCACACAAGAGACGAAGACGACGGTGGCGAGCCTCTCCCTCAACTTTTGTCCTCGTCCTTTTATAGAAAAAAATTATTTCTTTTGATTTATAATTTGTTGCATATGATCTGTGGCAAGAAAAAAGATGAACAGAACCCATGGCGGGAGCGGGTGGCGGGAGGAGGAAGAAGACAAGTAAAAAAATCGGCTGCTCCCTCCCTCTCAAACACTTGAATCCGAGATTAGACATATTCTAGAAATTGGACGGCAGTGGTAACAGATGCCCGGGTAAACGAGCGCATAATCGCATTTGCGGCGCTGTGGCATCAAACGGTCCACTGATGAGGTGCGCTTGCGCGACCCCGTACGTCCCTCTTCCCTTCCTCACCCACACAGCCCAGGCGGAGAAGCCACAAGCCCCGCGAGCGGCACTCGTCAGAAGTCGCGAGCTGTACCGTTCGGTGGCCAGGCACGCACCAGGCCGGAGACACCGATAGGCCGTGCGCCCGGGCCCGGCCGGCCGTGCCGCTGCCGCACATATGCTGGGTGCCTCGGTCTGGGTGACTGGGTCACGCCTTCAGGGTCCGGGTGCGTAACTGCGTAGTACACCTCGATCCGTGCACGGTGCACGTGCACTCGTGCGATCCATAGTAACCATTGTGGATAGAGTCAAAGGGCGGATCATAGCCGAGCAGGAACTGGCAGAGCTAAGCGCATGATTTCACCGAGAGAGCTGCGTGTAACATACGAACAACAGTTGTGCACCGTAACGAAGCTACGACAAAAGAGAGGTCGATCGAGGATGATGACAACTAAGCAATTTGTCAACGATCGATGAACGCGGGTAAATACTTTGTTTATCCTCGATACAGCGGGCGCCCCCCGGTTTCGTCGACAGATTGTCATCAATTGCATATTCTTACCAGGTACTGTGCTTATTATACTGAGGATCCAGCAAATCGTTCAGTCAGAACCAAATTATCATTATCTAAAAAATTCAGACCCAAAATATGATAACGGCAACTTGTCTTGCTACCAAGTACTTGTACTTCAGTGTAGTACTAATATAAAGATGCCTGCCCGTCAGAAGAAGCTGGAAGCAAAGCAAGGTTGCAGACGCAAGGACCTACTTCTACTTGCTCATCTCTGCAGTCTGCGCTCCGCATTTGCAGCCTGTTCGTTTCGTCGTAAACGATCGTAGATTATTTACTGCTGGCTGGTTTGGTGTGAGAGAAAAATACTATTTCAGTTTATAATCTACGATCGTATACGAGCAAGCGAACAGGCTGTGGTTGCCCACGGACCACGGTGAATGCTCAACTGCTTAATTACCGATCATTTTGATTTAACCTTTTTTTTTCATTTTTTGTGTACCATATGCAAGTTAGCATGTACAGTACTGCTTCTATTTTTTTGTTTTTCTCAATACTGTCATTATTATTTCTGATACTCTGTGCATTTAATTTGGCAGGTCGTCAGCACCTTACTAGCGCTAATGGCCACCAAGTACATCATCGGGTCGGTGGCAGCGTCTTTCACCTTCGCGTACGTCTGCGGCGTCTACGTCGCCGACAGGGAGGTCCTCGGAGGTGAGGTGCCAGCCACCGGACGGCTGATGATTTCTGCGAGCCATTAAACCGGCTGAAACTAATTTATCGTCCGAGAAAAACACTGTTACACGATTGATAAGCTAGTTGATACCTCACTGCTGCTTTGTCTGCATGCACAACTCCACGGACCGTGGCGACGAACGAGTGGTGGCAGGAGAAGGACAAGAAGTTCCAGGCATGGCCTCGCACCGCCGGCCCAATGACGATGTAGCTTATCGTAGCTTGGCTACATGGTAGGAGTAGCCAATATCCATGCGCATTCCAATTCTGTTCCGAGTATCATGTGAATTTGTTGTTCGACATGAACACGATAGAATGCTGGCCTTTTTTTTTTTTTGGAAATTTTGCTAGAAGACACTGCACAAACGTGCAATTTGCTGTTGAACACCGCCAACTCGAAAATTGGCCCAGTACCATTATGAAATTGAGATTCTTTGCTGTAACACACTGTGGCCATTATTTAATTCATTTCTCGTAATTGTGGAGAGAGAAGGTGGGAGAAATAACATTTTTGCCCTCGTCTTCAACCTCCGGCTGTTACCGTTCGCACCCTTTCTTCTCCGGCGAGGTCTTCCATGACCGGCAATTTCGTTCTTCGTTTTCCCAGCGTGGCAGCCGCGTTGTTTCTGCGCCTGAGAACAGCAGCCACGCCACCTCGGCCCTCTCCCTCGTACCGTGGCCGCGCAGCCCCGCTGCCCCTTGCCCAGCGCCGCATGGGAGCAATGCCCCGGGGCGCTCCCTACAGCGCTGCCACCGGCGACCACCTTGGCCCCGGGCTCTGGCCCTCCGTGCCGCCGCCAGTACCTGCTTCGCTCAAGCTGCGCGCCCTAGCCGCCACAGCCGCCGTGATTCTGTTGCCGGCCGCGACTCGGAACCGCCCCCGCGGGGTCCGCCATGCAGAGCCGGGCGAGGTCGGCGTCGCGGCACATGAGCAGGAGCTTCCTCCCGTCGTCGAGCGGGGTCGGGGACGACGCTAGCACGGCCCACGCCGACTCGTTCATGGGCCAAGCGTCCTCGAACACGAGCAGCGACGGCCCCCGCCCTGCTGCGGCCGCGAACCGCGGCTCGGCGAGGTACTCCGGCCCGCCGCTCTCCCACAGGTACTACATCGGCAGGCCGCCCGCACGCACCACGTCGGGCGTCTCGAACCACTCGATGCGCGCGAAGTGACCGCCGGAGCCGCCCCTTCATGGATCGGAGACGAGTGACGCCTCCCTGTGGCCTAGCGTCGTCGCCGTGGGCTCCTACCGCCGGTCGGTGAGCCCAGCCGCCCCTATCCCCCATCCATGGCCAGAGCGTGCCCCGCCCCCTGTGCAAGTGGCCATCCATGGCCGCCCATCTGAAGGTGGAAGACGACCACAGTGAACAGCTATAGGTTGAAGAAGGGCAAAAATGTCATTTTTCTCACCACCTCTCTCCATGAATACAAGAAATGAATTAAATAATGGTCGCAGTGTGTTACAGTAAAGAATCTCAATTTCATAATGGTACTGGGCCAATTTTCGAGTTGGCGGTGTTCAACAGCAAATTGCACGTTTGTGCAGTGTCTCTGAGCAAAATTTCCCTTTTTTTCTAAACAAAAGTACTTGTACCATTGTATGGCGACTAAAGATTATGAAGACCTATAAGTATCTATACAACATGCATGTGTGTGTTTTAGAGGCTCCATTGCAAATTCCACAAAAACTCAATTCGGCTTTGCTCATTCGTCTAAGTGCTATTTTGAGAACAAGAGATCAGAACATCGAAAGGGGCGACTCAAATTCCTTGGTTTTGCTCGGTACTGAGCCAATTGGATTTGGATCACTTGTTTATTTCTGAGTTGCTATTATTTTTCTCAATTTCTGTCAATAAAAGGAGGGATTCATCGAATTCCTTGTTTTTGTTTGGTACGGAGACAATTAGACTCGATCAGTTATTTACTACTAAGTTGTTATTATTTTCTCAATTTTTGTCAATAGGAGGGACCTAGATGTACGATGGAGTGTCCACAACCTTTAAATAGGCTAAATTTTGCATGTCTGCGGGTAGCCTGAAAAAATAGACTATTTACGTGTCTATGGATAACCCGCCTTGCAACCCTAGAGGGATCATCGAATTCCCTGGCTTTGTTTGGTACAGTGTCAATTCGATGGGATCGCTTGTTTATTACTGAATTGCTTTGCTTTTATTTGTAAGCTGAGTATCTACACATTGTTCCATATAAAGTATCTCATATATTACTGAATCATAACACAAATATAGATACATACATGTATGCACACACATCCACAAATGCGTGTATGCACTCTACCCGTTTGTTATTGACAGCTCAAAGAATAATACATTTAAATCTTGAAATAAACCCATGAATATGAGCACTTGGATCATGTTGAGGACTTCACTGGTACATGTCAGAGATCACTGTCGGTCTAAACCCAGCATCCGTGTTAGAATTGGATCCGATGGCGGGGCAATAGACAATGATGGGCTCACTTATCACTGCCAGTTTCCACACCTGACAGTGATATCAACTGTCGGGTCAAGGCTAGATCTGACCATTAATTTCATTCCATTCAAACTTAAACAAAAGTCATTATAGTTATACTACACCTTGCATCACTTACAAACCATGTCATTCCACGTTACATCACTTAACAAGAATTACCACTTCTAAAAAAACTCAAGAACACCTATGAACAATACATATCACCAATTCACCCGCAATAATAAAACCAAACTTATGGTATCCATCTTGCCACCATCAGCAAGTTTAGGCTTCACATCCATCTCTACTATATCATCAATCATGTGGGGCCTTGACTTCTAATTTGCAAATTTCCTTTGCTATCAATGTTGGCAAGCACTTTCCTATAATCGAAGCTACCAAAAAACAATCAAGACCAAACTTGCATTAGCCAAATTATCTCCAAATTCTCATCACAATGAGATGAATTATAAAGAAACGACAAGCACTACTTACATATTATCCATTGTTCACCTAGGAGTTGTAGCAGAGTCCCTAGCTGGGCTACAGTCACTCGGCGATAGGTGTAGTCCATGGCAGTAGTGGCACAAGTCCTCAGTGACTATAGCGGAAGAGCTCCTCGCAGTTGCTATGGGAGGGCCCCTCGGATCCTACAGCGGAAGTACCATGGGGCGCTCGCTCCGCACCACGGTCGACAACCCAAGACCCTCCTCTCAAGTTGTACCTGGGGGTCAAGCATGGTATGCCATGGTAGACGACCGATGTGGCATGAGCCGACCTACCAGCCTCTTAAGTTCCTCTGTACTACTATAGCGAAGACATTTGACTCACCTCGCTGACCAAGGGAGGAGGGCAAAAAAGGACGAGTCTTCTCTAAACAAGGATAGATCTACAAAGGTCCTATTTGGATCATGTGACTAACAACTAGTTAACTATTTTTTAGCCCATAAAGATCTAAATGGATGCGTTAATGGGATGGACTAATATTTAGTTAAGCCCCAACTAATTGTTCGTCTGATAACCCCCTAAATTAACATCTAAATTACCCACATACGCTATTATAAAGGATACTTCAAAATAACCCCTAGCTCTATATCTAAATCACACGACTCTAACATTATGAAAGATACCTTAAAGTAACACCCTAATATTTTTTTTATAAATTATCTACCTTTGATATTATCATAGATATTTTAAGTAAGACCTTTTGATTTGTATTACTTATTGAGGCTCTAACGAAGGTTCCACGTTAATCATCACCAGACACGCTAAGAAAAAAGATAAATCCTAGAAACTCTCATAATAATTAGAAACATGTGGTCTTCAATTTGATAGACTCTAATCACCATCATCAATAATAACCATTGCACGTATTTTGATTTATAAAAATTTAACCACCTTTGTCATTATAAAAATTGGCAAAAACCAGCGAATTGGGATTAATAGGGGCAACTAATCTTGAAAAAAAGGTCAAAAACACTCTTTCCTGGTCTTTGCGTGCAAGTAGTTAAGGGGCATAAATATCTTTACGAGTAAATAGTACTATACATTAGTCATGGGATAAGACTAATTTTTAGCCCGCTAACTATAAACCCTAACAATTAGTTCTAGTACTATCCCATCTAAGGCCTTGCATGTGAATCGAAGTGGATACACACCCTAAAGAGGGCATAAGGACTCAACAGTACTTACCTGATTAAAAATTAGAGGACCATTTCCAACTACGAAACTGCTGATTCTTGCAAGTTCACCTTTAAATTGGTGGGAACCGTTGGATCGTAATTAGACGCTGGAGATGAAAGGAAGTCACGCTAAAGTCGCTGGAGTCTGCGTCCGAAGAACTCTCCTGCGTTCAGACTTGTTTGCCGTTTCTCTCCTCGCGTTCGCTTGGCGTGCGCGACGGCTAGGGCGACCGCCGCCCTACGCCCAGCTGCCCATGTCTTCTTCGGGCCCGTTGCCGGCGGGGGGAGCCCACCACACCAGGTATGCCAGCTCCTTCTCTTCCCTTCCTGCTGTGCAAAATTGAGCACTCGAACCCTAACTTGAGCTATTTAGCTATTTGTATTCGGATCTGATCTAATCAAAAGTGTGTACATGTATTATGCGTACTAACTTCGATTTTTGTTTTTTATCACCCATATCAATTGGGTCCATGGTTTAGTGATCTCTCGCAGTCACAGTTAGAAAGTGGAGTTCAGTGTGAGAATAAATCGATTCTCTGTAGCATTCTTGTGCGTTTGCTGATCACTCTGTTGATCTCATCAGTTGATAATCCGCTTAGTTCTCTTCGTAGGATTTCTGATCTAATACTGCGATTTCTGTATTGCTTCTCATTATTTAGAGTTGTTTGAATGTTAAACGATCAATTAATGCCTCCCTTGTCTTGTTGTATAGGCTGTCATTTTCGTCAGCTTTGTATCTTGCTACATGTATCTGCTTATGATCATTTGCTTATGGTTGTCTTTATATTCTCAATATTTTTCAGGAATCGTGCAAACAGTCGGCGCAAGTCTGGAGGTACATCTCTTGCAATAAATTAGATACATTTGGATAGTCTTTTTAGGCACTTGATATGTTTTCCTTCAGCTTGTTTGCGGAGTTCATATAACGCATAATGTCCCACCGATTTAGTAGTTGATATGGTCTGACTCATTTACTGGGTTTTATTATGCATTTCTTTAGAGGCAACAAAATGTATTTCATTATGCTTTTAGGCACATGCTATTTTTTTTTTCGTTGTGGTTTGTTGGGTTGACGTATAAGGGGTCCTACTGTTCACCAATTTAGTCAAGATGATCTGATCCAGTATTTGGGTGTTCTGATGTCAAATACTGTCTTTCTAAGTTAGTCTGTGAATATGTTTAGAAATCTCCACATAGTTCAATAATTGTGGTTGCTCTGCTTCGAATGGACAGACGATTAGTTTCGGCTTCCAAATTCGTAAGAACAGAAGGATCCTTTAATAACAAACTAACATTCTTGTGTGAACCCACACACACCAAAAAGTTACTCAATGCATTTACTTACAACTGTAAAAAAAATGTAAAACTGAAGACACCCGCAACCACAGTATCTATAATTAACCACTTTAAGAGAGAAAGTTGTTGTTTGTGTTGTACTTGAATGATCATCACTGGTGGCTTTTCAGAAACCTTATTTTTGTTGTTTGCACTTAGAATTTTCTGTTTACTGTATTTTTTTAATGGTTATCATGTCTCTTAATATGCCACTGCTATATATTAAGTTGTTAGGCAGTCCTGTTCATCTCGCTTATGACACTTGTAATTGTTATTCCACCAAACAGATAGGGCCGATAGGGCTAATTACTCCTACAACAATGATGGGGAGAAGAGTCATGTTCCTTCATTAAAGAACCTTCCTCCAATTGTTCATCATGAAACATTCTTCAGCAATGTTCAGAATGACTACAATCAAACTGGATTAGTGCCTTTGGAGGGATGTTCTGCTAGTGAGGCTTCACAGCTTCTCAGTGACCGTATGTATCTCTGCAAAACTGCACACTCTTATTTTAAAATGTATGTGCCAGAAGTTCTAACTTTTTGAACACTCAGAGGTGCTGCATGCTACTACTGTGTAGTACTCTTACATTGTAATAGGGTTGGAGAGTCACTTCTGTGATAACCTTAGGGGGTTGCCTTCCCAGTGTCCACATACTCAAATTTGCAATATGCAAGACAACTTATGGAACACCTGTAACCTTTGATTTCATTCTTGGTTTTCTGTTTGTGTGTTCTACATTTTAGAATATCAAGTTGGGTGCTCCTTTAGTCCATTACTATTTCTTTCATTAACTTAGTTATTGTTCACTTATAGTAAGCCTTTATTCTGACTCTATAGGTTGGACTGCTGCAATGAACATGTACAATGACCAAACAATTGACCCATCAGGTGAGTCCACATAGTACTCTAAACTCTATATTTCTCCATGGTTACTGATAAAACGAATATTCCAGTCTTTAATGTTAGAGAAGTGAGAACCACTCTGGCAGTGAGGAGAAAAATTGGACCTTACTAGTTACTTTCTTGTATGTTATTACATGCATGATAACTTGAAAGTTGACATTATATTCTTGTGCTTTGCTCCATCTATTGCAGCGGTCTTAAGAATTGAGAATGTCATACACTCATACTGGGTAGAGGGTTATGTGCATATACTCTGCTGCAACTCATAGAACTAATATGTTCATATTGGGTGGAGAACTAGAGATGCTGTAGTGTTATATACAATATCATGCTCTGCAACATTAAATAACAGTAGTCAAACAAAGTTGGGAATCGGTTTTCTTAGGGCATGCTACCTGGAAAGGTGTCTCTTGATCAAATGGGAATTTCAATAGCATGTTATAAATAGTATATTCTGGTGAACTTATCATATCAACCTGACACCTCAGGTAGATTTCTGTGTCACAGTGTGAAACATGAAAAAAAAGGGAAACATGTTAATGCTGTTAACTTTGCTATCTTGATGTTTGCCCAGAGAAACCAGTAATGTATTCGGGATCTAGCAGCTCATCATGGGGTCACCTGAAGCTTCCTCATCAGGTATGACTTGGAGTAAAATTCTTGCTATGATGTCCTCCTGTCGTTTTGCAAATTGCTGTATCCTAAGTGCTTTCTGGATCTTATTGGGATTATAGATGAACTTCCTTGAAGAGTTGCGCCGTGCACTGGACGCTCATACAGAAGTTGCATCGCCTGTCGACACCTGGAACTAATTGAAGTCAGCATTTGCATCATTATGGGTTATGACAAATTTCTGGAAGGCAGGCTATTCGCCAGGTCTATGTATGTTGTATCTCATTACACGGATGATGTGCCAAAAGGCTTTCGTCTGACCTGCAACTGCTTGGGTTTCTTCTGGAATCAGCATTTGTACAATGGTACCATTGTTACCCCTGGCCTTATAGCTGCAAAGCAGCTTGTTGTAGTATCAGTTAAATGCGGCGCTGGATACTCACGCCATTGGAAGTTTGAAACAGCTTGGTTGTTGTATGGTAATTCGAAGAAGACTTGGTGTCATATGCCATTTTTCTCGACTTGGAGTGCTAGAATATTTAGAAGGTAATGCTTATTGAAAACCTCATTTTAACTTTAATGGTACTTTTCCGTGCGCTAAATCACCTGATGTTCAGAGCTTAATTGGCGGATGGTTAAGCGGTAGTGAGAAGTATGTATCAGATGTTCCGATGGGTACAAGACATTAGAAGCAATAACAACTGTCATGGTAAATCAAAGCCGTCGTCGTCCCTTCCCCTTGCTGGTTCGCTGGCGGCTGGTTATCAATTCCATCCAACCAGAGGTAAAACTGCGTAGCAGCAGTAGTAGTAACAATCTACTGCCAACTGCTTAAGGATTGAGTTGGAAAAGTTGTTCAACTAATATTCCGGCAGAGCCATATGCAGTTCTACGTTTTCATTTCCTCTTTTTACTATTGGTTTTGTGATATGTTTTGGTACTAGTCAGCCAGCGTAATTAATGTGCTGACATGTTCATGCTTGTTGCGTCGGCATGCTTGCGATATTTCCGTTATTACTGTTTCTACCGTGCGGTGGAATCGGCGGGGCCCGTGGCTCAACGTTCCGTGGCAACAGCAGCGACATGATCTCCCTTCTCGACTTCAAGAACACCATCACCGGCGACCCAAAAGGTGCTCTGAGGTCGTGGAACGCAACGCAACCACCCCTTTCTGCCAGTGGAGCGGCGATTTTTTCTAAATAATATTTTTAATTATTAATTATAAATCTAGAAGCTGTTATATAAAAATTTGACCGATCAACAGCCGATATGACACATGTCGACGGCTGACTAGACAATAGGCATACGTGGCGCACACACCCGCCAAAATAGCCTGTCGTCACCTATAGAGACCCTGTCGGCAGCTGGAGGGCCGACAATTCAGTCGGCATTTGGTGCGCTGACGGCCCAGTTGCTGGTACAACTGTCCGGAACCATGCGGCCGACAACTCTATTTCACGATGTATTCCTTCTTTTCTACACACAACCATCACCTGACGTGATACTTTTTGACGAACACAACCATCTCCGGCTAGAATACTCGATGCAAAGGCATATCCTTTTACATTTTAATTGTCCTTTGCCTCGATGCAGGCGAGGGATTGTATTGGAGTGTTTCCTCCATTGCAGTGCGCACATTAGTTCATTAGTTCACATCACAAATCCAAGAGTACATTAGTTCGCATGCATACATCCATGCTAGCATACAACCATATAGTCCTACACGCTTAACTTACACGACGACCACGCTTAGGTGCCTGCGCACCTCGGTGACGAACCTACGCCGTTGCTGGCATTTCTTAGCGTCACTATCAAGTTTGAAGTTAGAGTGCATCCCTAGTAGTGGCGTCAAAAACGTCTGTTGGTATTTCTTCGCATCATCACTAAGATTGAGTAAACCTTAGCGACGCCGCCAAGAAATACCAACTACGATAGTTCTTAACGATTATAGAAATAATATCCGCAAGCGCACGGATCTATCGTTGTAGCATTTCACCCGGAAGTATTTAGGGTATTGTTATTTATATTTTTTAAAAGGAGGGCAAGGTATAAAGAGTCTAGTATGGATATGAACAAGATTTACATACTTGTATAGTGAACCAATAGTCTATGACACGGGTAAAATGGTATTTCAAGGATAGTGGACACACACTTGGGCCAACCTCAAGGATTAAAAGCAAAATAAAGAATAAAAGAATGTTCCTAAGTGAAACAGGCATGTTCTAATATAGCTGTGCAAAGAACAGTTAATGATCATACAAATCACATGATTAGAGTTAGAATTAAGTGTAAGATGGATGGGGAGATCTCTAGGCACTGGTCTGCTAGCAAGCTAGGGAGACTTTAAGACTCCTACACAATACCCGAAAGTGGGGGATTACATGGGACGAACAGGGTTGTTACCATCTGCCGTCAACTCCTCAACTGAGGAGTACCATCATATCCGAAGGTTCCCGTGCACCCGGGCACCACGAGCGTGTACAAAGAAACTACCCATATCCCCCTAGGACTCTAACCCTACGGATCGACAAGCATAAGACATGGGCAAACTCGAAGGAACGACGAACCGCCACCTCAACATAGCTCTACCTCTACTCATACAAGTTATATGAATGGTTAAGCATAAAGTTCTACATGTTAAGCTCATAACGCACAAACTCTATGCTAGTTCATATGTTAAGATTATAACATGAAAACTATACTCTAATTCTATAGGACAACTATATTGTAGATATGAGAGCAAGCCTTAGGAAGAAATCTTTATAGTATTCATACCAAGATGTTTCTCTTCTTCCAAGGAGCTAAGCTCTCCTTGATAGCTTTACCTTGCTCATAAAAGTACTATTAAAAGGTAAAAGATTACATACAAGAGAGGTTTGAGGTGTTTGGCTCCAAATGAGGTGTGTGTTGAGTATGAACTCCACCCCTACATTTATACTACCCTATGGTCGGTTTTGGCGCTAGTAATTTAGGAAACCAGCATGAGCCGCCTTTGCATGCCGCCATGCAACCGCCGGAGCAAGGTGGATCCAAGAGGCGGTGGTGGGGGTGCAGGCGCACCCCTGGTGTGGCCGCACCAGGGCTGGCATGCTCGCCACCACCTTACTCCGGTGGGTTGCTGGCTGGGCCTGGGTAGCTTCCTCGGTGGTGCTTGGCCCAGTTTTGGTTTGTAGGTGGGCTTTTGATTGGCTCCTTTGCGCTTTTCTGCTTTACGCTTTCCTGTGTTGCGCCTTTTCATCATATTCCCATGTATTTCATATGTATGTCCTACAAAACGCTAAGTATCCAATACATGTGAAAATATGTCAATAGTAAATGCATATGTCAAAAGTTTGTTTATTTCTTCTATTTTGGATATTATTTGGTGGTCAGATATGGTCGTTAAGGACCGCCAACAAATCCCCCAAGCTTAACCTTTGCTCATCCCGAGCAAATAGCTAAGTACTTGGTTGTTGATCAGGAGTTGCTACTATGCCGAATACATTTCATAAGTGTCATGCCTATAACAAAGTATTCTTCCGCAATTTAAATAAGTCGACATTTTTATCCACCATTTACCTTGATCCCTGTGGGGCGTATAACTTTTCCAAGTTCTTGGGCGGTTGCAAGATAGAACGGTTATAACAGAATCACCAATCGTTCATTCTTAGATCAACTGTCTATCCGGAGGTTTTATGAGTTTTGCAAAATATAAGTTCCTCAAATGATTCTCTCGATCGTTCAATGTGTATGAAACCTCACCAAGACATTTTGATATTTTGCCTTCTTTTTCATCCTACCACTAAAGGCTTTTTGTGGAGTTTTGGGTAGGTATGAAATTGAGGTATACTTGCATTGTGTATTTTGCTAGGTAAAAAACCGGACCTCAAGGAGATGCAAGTCATACACTTTGATCAAGATGTGTAAGTGTGTGGAATGTTTATAACTTCCTAATTCTAAATATTTTTTGTACTACTTTGAATCATGAATCTCTCTCTTTTTGGATGAATGCCTTTTATTTGAAAGTATGGGCTATCTTTATTTATTTATTTATTTTCTTTTCTTTTCTTTATGCTCTTTGGTATGCAGTTTTTTCTCTCATGCCTTTTGGCATAGATATTTTTTTCTCTTTTTTTAGCATAGCCTATACTATTCTTTTTGGCATATGAAACTTAGAAAGAGAGACTCATGATAAACGAATGGAGTAATTATTTGATGGACGAAATAAGCATGTTTTTGTATAACTCTCAATGTAAAAGTTAGCAGTTTATTTGTGGGTGTACGTGTGTCTTGATCATAGGTGCATGACGAGAATCTCAACAAGGGTCACAACAATTTGACAACGCTCAATGCTCAAACAAATAGCATATGACCAAGGTTTTGTATGTATATCATGTCATATGGCATTGGTAGGTATTCATAATCATTGAGGAACTTTGAATTTTAGCATTTTTGAAATTGAAAACTCCAGATCTCTAGTCTCTCTTAGAACAAAATCATAGCTAATTCTATTTGTACCATATCATAATTCGCAACAACTTAAAAAAGGAGCATGCGTAGTCTCTCTTACAACAAAATCATAGCAAATTCTATTTGTACCATATCATAACTCGCAACAACTTAGAAAAGGAGCATGTTTTTGCAACCCATAAGTTTTCAAGTTTCAGGATGAGATATTTTTAGCCAACAAACTTAAATTTTTGGGAATACTAAGTTACAGCCTAGGCACAGATAAATTATAGACAGAGCAAATATTCATCATTTCAACATAGGAGAAACTAAATATTCTTAAAACACATATGAGAGTAAAATTCATATTTTTGTTATTTTTATCGTATTTCATTTTTTGGTATTTTTAATATTTTTTATTTTTAAATGCTAATAAAAAAAATAAATGTAAAAATTTAAAAATACAAAAAATAAAAGATACAAGTTATCTCTACGGGGTCCTCTCCTAAGCTAGCTCATGGCCTATGGTCCGGGATTGTATCTCATGGATTGCCAGTAGGCCACCTGCACGTTGTGCTGTTACTTCAACAGCGCGTCCATTTGTGCCATCTGTTGCTGTTGCTGAAGCTGCCACTGGATCGTTCCTGCACATGAGTGTTAAGTGTATTTTATATTTCACCTGTGCAGATATCTAATCCTTCGAGGCGGGTGTTGATGCCATCTAGCTCGCGACGATCCAAAGTAGACTATCGTTGCTGGACGGGTGGTAGTAGTCTCACGGAGTCAAAGGAGTAAGCATGTCTCCATGCTGCACCGTCAGCCTCATGCCATCCCGATCCACCAGCCTTGTGTGGTTACGGGGTGTGACCCCAACCAGGCTGGTACCCGGGTGTGAACCCAGGCGTCTGCATGGCCGAGAACCACTCCACATGGTACGCCTGAGGCACAAGTGGTGTCGGTGGCTGATGAGGGTTGGCTGCTTCATTCCTAGTCCTGCTCCTTGTTGCTCTGTGAGAAATAAAACTCCTACGTGCTTCCTCTTGCTCAACAAGAGTGAAGGTTAGCTCCGAGGACTTATATAAAGAGAGTTCCGGGTTAGGTAACATAATCTTATTTGTATACCCTGGGAAGAAAAATACAAGGTTCCTGTATCATCATATTTTAAATGATGCCCTTGCATCAAGTAGTGCTCATCAATATTGATGCGTGGAATAGAGATGTATGTCACATCTTGTCCATCCATTGCACCAATACTAGTGGCAATACGAGTCACAAGGGACGTGCAAGAGATAGATATAGAAGCCTTGAATGTTTCTAACCAATGTTTAAAAATTTCTTTCATAGGAGCAATTTTGATCTTTTTAAGCATGGCATAGAGAATTTGTATTTTAGCATGGTAAACAAATCGGATATCGTATCTAGCAAACAAAGTCATGGCAATCCAATGATGCATGAACCTCAAAGTAGGATGATGAATATTCATATTTTGAGGTTGAAACTTGCCAACTACGTTTTGACCCGAAATTACTCTCCAAAATTCATGGCAATTAAAACCTTTGAGAACATGATCTAAGTCAATTGAGCATTTTGTACTAAAGCCTAAGTGAGAACTGAGATTCCTCCATGTAAGATAATATTCTTGCTCAAAAAGACGGAAAATAATATCACCCTCAACTTCTTGCAAAGAGCATAAAAACTGAATTGTTAGGAGGCGAGAACCTTGCTCATCAACGGGAGCAACGTTCTCCCATCCAACGACTTTCTAGATGGTGGCAAAATCGATGTCCATACCTATCTTTTAGAGAAGGTCAGGGTCATACGCAGGTGTTTGATGAACTCATAGTTCTTGATGAGGTTATACACCTGCGTCTCCCGTTCTCCCTCCAAATCAAGGTGTGGATCATCGTCGCCTTCCTCCATCGGTTGCTCTTGCTCTTCTTTTTCTATTGGCACCGTTTCTTCATCTTCATGCATCGGGCTCTCCTCAGGCTCGGTGTAGCGTGCGCTTGAGCTTCCGCGGGAGTGACTTTAGCTTGCTCCCACGGCCTTATTAAAAGCTCCAGCGAGCTTCCTGCCAAACTTGCCCATGGCAAAAACAACACAACAAGTTCAAAAATGGGGTTATGTTAGCGAAAATAAATTGAACAACCCACGAGCTTGGCTTGGTGGTCTTGAGTGTAGGATTTTTCTACAGAGTTTCCTTGCTCTCAAGCTTTGTAGAAAAAATATTTTTTGCAAGTGGTGAAGCAAAGAGAGCGAGAGGGAGTGAAAAATGGAGAGTGTGAGGGTGACGAGGGCCTCAACCTGAGCTCTCAGTATTTGTAGAAGGGAGCACCAGCTGAGAGGGGGAGAGAGCAACAGCTAGGAGCCGTTGGAGTAGTAGCAGCCGCAGCGACACTAGGCAGGGTGCAGCCGCACCAGAGGTGGGCTCGCTCGGTCCCCTCTTTGACCGGTTGCTCCCAATGGCTCCCTGAGAGCTAGCCGTTGGGGTTTTGCAATTTCTCGAATCCCCCTCTTCTCAGAAATGATTTTCCATAAAATTTTTATTATATTTTGATTTTTCATAAATATTTTAAAAATGAGAAATGATAAGAGAAAAATCTATATTATCATAAAATGATTTTTATTTTATTTTTCTGGAAAAGTTTATTTTGAAACAAAATTTTGAATTTTGAATTTTAAAAATTTAAAATTTAAAATTTTTAAATTTTTAAAAGATAACTATCGATTTACCTTCGATAAGGGCTCGGCATTTATAGTTCGTTGGCAAGGCTTCTACTCCTTCATTTCTCTACAGCTGCATGAACAAAATGGGGTAATTCTCGGGTTGCCCTGGGATTTTCCCCGAATGGTTGGCAGGAATAGCTGCAACTATTTGAGCAATTTGTGTTTCTATCATTTTATTAAAACTTAATTGATTCTTGATAGAAGAGGCTAAACTTTTAATTTTAGAATTTATATTTTCAATTATTTTATCATTAAACATTAACTTTTTAGTGATATTTTCATTTATTTTAATTTGTCCTAAAACTAGGTCTTTCAAGGAAGGTTGATTCGAATTGAAATTTGAGTTGAAGTTTGAATTACCTCCTTATAGGCGAGATTGATTATTCCACCCATTATTATTCTGTCAGAACCCATTGTTGATGTATGATGCTTCTTCATGGGTCTCGGGGTAGTCGTTCCCCGAATATCCGACTTCACCATAGACTTCGCAAGTCATTTGCGAGTCCATGGCCTCGATGGTGCCTTTCATAGCTTCTTTGTCGGTAGCACGCTCGTCAAGTCTTTTCAACAGCAAATCCATTTTGCGGCAAGCATATCCGTCTCCTTCACGGTATGCATGCCTTTTTGTTGTTTTCTTTCTTCCCCCAGCTTTGATTGGCCACCATCTTTTCAATGAGAGCCGTGGCTCCATTGATGGTGAGGGAAAGAAACGCGCCTCCAGCAGCGGCATCTACGTGCCCCTTCGACATGGGCGTGAGCCCCTCATAGAAGTTCTGGAGCATGAGCTAGTTTTCCATCCCATGGCGCGGGCAGGCTTGAATGTAATCTTGTAGCCTCTCCCATGCCTCGGGGATGGATTCCATTGAAGTCTGCTGGAAGTTTGAAATTTCCCCCTTAGGGCATTGGTTTTGCCCATGGTGAAAAACTTCACGAGGAACACCACGGAACATTTGTCCTATGTGTTGGCAACTTCCTTCTCCTTGTAAAACCACTGTTTTGCCTTCCTCTCGAGGGAGAAGGGAAACAGATGGAGCCTGATACTTGCTGGTGCGACGTCTTTGATGATGATGGTGTCGCACAACTCAAGGAAGTGTTGGAGCTGCACGTTCGCGTCCTCGCTAGGCAAACCACAGAATTGGTTTGCCTACACTATCATGATTAGGCTAATGTGAAGCTCAAAGTTTCCAGTGCCCGTGTTGATAGCGGGCCCAATAGGCACGTTTGCAATAGCGGGGGTGGAGTAGCCGCGGAGTGACTTGGCCATGAGTGAAGTAGCGGATGGTGCAGGGGTGACTGGTTCAATTGCCGACGGAGTGATAGAGAAAGAAGCGAACGGAGAAAGAAGCGGTATGGGAACTGTTCTTCCTTAGGAGCGCCTCTGGATTATCGATGTAGTTTTTCGGTAGACCAAAATCAGTCATACACTATCCTGTTTTCATCCACAACAGGGAGAAAAAAAGCAGAGTTAGCCTGCATAAACTATGGCTACCATTACATGCATGTGATCATGATTATGTCCTACTAGATTCTTTTAACCTATGCCCTCCTCGACAACGACGCCAAAAATGCTTGTTGGCATTTCTTAGCATCACTACCAAGTTTGGAGTTAGAGTTCATCCCTAGTAGTGACGCCAAAAACGCATATTGGTATTTCTTTGCATCATCTCTAAGATTGAGTAAACCTTAGCGACGCCGCCAAGCAATACCAACCATGATAGTTCTTAACGATTATAGAAATAATATCCACAAATGCATGGATCTATCGTTGTAGCATTTCATCCGGAAGTATTCAGGGTATTGTTATTTATATTTTCCCAAAGGAGGGCAAGGTATAAAGAGTCTAGTATGGATATGAACAGGATTTATATACTTGCATAGTGAACCAATAGTCTATGATAGGGGTAAAAATGGTATTTCAAGGATAGTGGACACACATTGGGCCAACCTCAAGGATAAAAAAATAAAGAATAAAAGAATGTTTCTAAGTGGAGCAGACATGTTCTAATATAGCTGTGCAAAGAATAGGTAACGATCATACAAATCGCATGATTAGAGTTAGAACTAAGTATAAGATGGACGAAGAGATCTCCGGGCACTGGTCTGCCAGCAAGCTAGGGAGACTTTAAGACTCCTACCCAATACCCGAACATGGAGGATTACAAGGGATGAACAGGGCTGTCACCACCTGTCGCCTACCCTCAACCAGGGAGTATCGTCATATTCGAAGATTCCTGTGCACCTAGGCACCACGCCCGTGTACAAAGAAACTACCCATATCCCCCTAGGACTCTGACCCTACGGATCGACAAGCATAAGACATGGGCAAACCCAAAGGAATAATGAACCGCCACCTCAACATAGCTCTACCTCTACTCATACAAGTTATATGAATGGTTAAGCATAAAGTTCTACATGTTAAGCTCATAACACACATACTATAT